>NW_020884873.1:36861424-36869465 GCF_003945725.1 Corapipo altera
CTGGGACTCCAGACAACAGGTGTCACTTCTGGGCCCCAAGTCCATGTGTTATGCAGGGATAACAGTAATATCACCTTTATGAACCCATAGAGATATTTCCTTAGTAAGTCCACATCAGGCACCTAGGATATTATTGACCTCTTATACAGGTTGACAGTGCTGTACGACATTGACAACAATGACAATGCAATAGCTGTTCCAACAGCTTTCTATGCAATACAGAACACCTGATGCAGATCCAGTTTTTTGTACTTATTCAGTCCCAAATAAAATCCTACGATTCTGTCTTTCTTGTTGCCTAATCCTGCATGCACCTATGTCTTTGTCAGCAGAGTTCTTCAGTACACTATCACCTGCACGTGATCAAAAGTCACCAGCAACTGCTCTGTGACCCATGACCTCTGATATCGCAGTGCCACTGTGCATATTTCCTAGTGCTGTGTGGCACATGAACCCACTCCCTACACCTATAGGAGCAAGTCCTGGAGGAAGTATCAGCTGCTGTTTCACTTGAAGGAGGAGAAGTCCAGTAACACAACAGCTTAGCAAACACAGAAGATAAGAAAAACCTGCTCCCAGATCCCAAGCAAGTGCAAAATCACCTCTGCCATCTCTCAGAGATGACCTGAAGTAGCAGGCAAGACCATGCTGCAGGATGGTGTCCCTGCAGGAAGGGTGTCCCTGAAGCAGTTGTACTGCATATGGCATAAATGATGATCCTGTAATTTGAGTGTGAGAAAGAGCCTGTGTGACTCTCCACTCACAGGGTCATATAGTGGCCAGGACATCTGAGTTCCCAAACCTGCTGCAGATACAATAATGTGTCAACAGCTTTGTGTCATCCACGGTAGAAGAGCAGGTGAAGCAGATCTCAAGTATTCACATATACTCACACACGCGCTTGTATATAAATATGTCCTTAGAAAAATGAGTCACTACACAACATTTTTTAGACTAATAGTGAAGGAAGAAGACTCCTGACTAGACTCAACCTAAAATATAGAGTTAGCTCCAAAGCTGAACAAAGAAATGTGGCTCAGAACATGCTTCACAATAAAGAAAAATTGTGAAAGAGCAAGGATAGATGACTAGAAGTCTGCAACAATGTAAGAAAATGATCAAATTACTCAGGACTGTACAGTCAAGGAAAGAGACGAGTGAGGGATGTGGCAGAGGTGTGTAAAATTAAAAGTGTCATGGAGAGGGTAGTCTGGCACAAATTTTGTCCTGCACCTACCAATTCAAAAGTGAGCACTATCGAATGAAGCTCCGAGAAAAAATTCAAACTGAACTAAAAGGCATAGTTCTCATTAAGTGGATGGAAATCCCTGTAGCAACATCAAAGATGACAGAAGTTGATATGGGCTTAAGCAGCAACCAGATCACCTTTTCCTGTTTTTTTCCCTGGGCATCCACTTAAGATTACTGGTAGTTTGGAGGTAGCAATATGTTTTAATTCAGGAAAAAGAACAAAAACAGTTTCCCACATCACAAATTTTATTGTCAAGTTCCCTGGATCTGGGGAAGTTGCAGGAATCAGTCTACCCGAAGTGCTAGTGATGAGGCTCACTCTCAAAAAAACACCTTCATGATCAGAATGCTTCCTTGTCAGATAGGTATCACAGACAGCCTGTTGGGCTGGGTGAATCCTTGTTTTGACCTAGCACAGCCATTCTTATATTCACCCAGCCCCTGTATCTCTGTTGATTATCAGAGTCTACTGATACTGACTATTCATATCAACTTGTTTCACTAACTCCACACACACACCTGCTTTGGCACCCACTTGGTAGGCATTACTTACCTCGAAGATACATGGGCTTTGCAGGTTTGAATGCCACAAGCGTTTGCTTCCATTTGGAGCTAACACATAAAGCCAGCTCCACATTGCTTCAGTAGGCAGTCCAATGTCTGAAAAATGGACCCTGTTAGTCTCTTAAAAACACTAAGATGAGAGCCTAGACATCATATCGGATGGGGAATGGCATTCCTGAGGAACAAGCTAAAACCCCCTGTTAAGTGGGAAATTACCTACAGGCAGCCAACAGGAGATAATTTTTTTAAGGAATACATGAAGGACCATCTCTGTGGTTTAGACACATCGAATACTTCCAACGGATGAAGATGCAGATCCTAAAAGGCAAATAAGCCTACCTGGAGCAAGGCATAGGTGCTGAAATAAACATTCATAGTCATACTCAACTGCCTATGGTCTTGTAGCTTTGAAAGTTACCAAGGTTTTATAACCCCTCTCCCTAGCAAACTTCTATCTAGACTGCACAGGAAGTGTCAGTGGGATGTTTTGGATCTCGCCCTTAATACAAAGATGTCTTGAGAGGAGAATCAGTTAGCTGAACAGAAAGAGTCTGATGAAAACTTAACTAAAGTAGATGGAAGTAACTCCTTTGTGCATCCTACTCTGGGAATACAGGAACCTTATGAATTTTGAGGTTTTGTGAACATAAGGGATTTTTAAATTCTCTGAGGGATTGCAAAATGAATTTTGTCTCTTTCTACTCTACCATTTAAACTCATAGTTTGTTTTATTTCATATAAGTATAATTCAATTTTTTAAAAACCACAAAAAAATGTTTTTCTAGCTCAGACAATCATGTGCAATGTATTAAGGACAGAACAGCCTCCAAGTCCAAGGTTTGGCACGTATCAGTCCTAGAGAGACATACTTACAAAAATTAGGATCTTTTTCTTTCCCTTTTGTCTGCTGCTTTCCCAGAGTGTCTCTTTCTTTTTCACACAATCAGCTCTCCGTTTCTTTTCTCACCCTGTTTTTCACCATATATACTTGTCTTCCCCCTCTTTCATAGTCACCTTTAAAGGTATAAGTAAGATGTGCTCCCAGTAATGCTGAAATCAACATCAACATTTTAATGAATAATATTTCAGTAGGTTTGAAATCTGTCAGAATGATTTAGCCTATAGCTAATAAGAACAAGACATCCAGGGATTATTTCTAGCACTCTCTCTTGTGAGTTTATAATTTCTGAATCAGAAGCACTGCATTTTGAACAATACCAGGCCAAACCTTCAAACAGTATTCACTCAAATAAAAATTTAAATTTGTTTGAGTGTCTTCATGCTTCCATTTGCATTCAGTTATCATGAATATGCCAATATGTGAAATGATGACAGAACCAATCAGACTAAGAACCTAATTTTAACTAAATACATAATTCAATAGATGGAAGAACTGAGAGATCAGAAAGTTTTTTAACAAGTTTGAGACAGCTGTAAATAGTTGAAGGGGATTTCTTTAAGAAAAGAGAAATCTAATAATCTACAAAAGTACATCTCAGTAAAATACTCATCACAGATATTGAACATTCTCTTTATAAGAGACAGAGTTGAAATAATGGCTCATTCAGCTACTCTGATGCAACAGCCCAGCCTCCAGGGCCACTGACTACCAGCAACAGAAGAAACTTTAAACCCAGCTTCTATTACGTGGCACGTCATCATGCACACCTCAAATCTTATCTTAAAATCTTGGAGGTTTATTTGATATTATTCATCCTAGGACCCTGGAGTAACATCATAATATTTGTGTGAAAGATGAATCAAGAGTCACTGGTTTTTAACTGGCTTCCTTCCCTAGAGACAGGTAATTCAAAGTCCAACAGCATCTTCCAAGCTGAAATAAAAAAAAACAAAACCTTGAAACATTTTTAAAGCAAAGTAACTTCCAAAGAATAGTAAATAATGTGCTATCAGAGGCATAAGTTTCACAAGTTGCATTTTTTACACGGAGAGTAAACAGAAGGTGCATTCTCATACCAGCAAGTGCTGTTTTACCTGAGCCTGGTATGTACAGAGGATGCGGTTTATTCGTTCTTTCTTGTGTCAGAAAATGTAGAGTAGTCCATAGGCTGCAGTGTTTCAAATTTCCACATTTTGAAAGACTGCAACTGCTTCTCCAGAGTGTAAACTAAAAACCTTTTCTTGTGTCCCAGTGCAGAGCCTCATGCCTTACCTGACCAGCATAGGATCAGAAGGGTCACAGTGCTGGCCATTCTACCCTAGCTTAAATATCCAGGTTAAAAAAATAGAAAAGTGAGGCTTACACAGATTTGGGGTATACTTTATTTTACACATTTAGAAATATTTGTTGCATCAAAACTATGCCAAGAAACCAAGTAACTAGATTTTGGATCTGAATTTACCTTTTTGTTTCATTTTTAAGGAAAAGTCTGACAACAGAGGTCAATCTATTTTCCACTTACAGTCTTTTAAATTATAGTGGTAATCTTTCTGTTACTGACAGCAGTGTTAGCATTTGCCTATTACTGTGTTGCCTGGAAGTCCTTGGCAGAAATCAGGATTCTAAATGCCTGTCTAGATGTTGCAAACAGGACATTGTGAATAAAATGAGTATTAACTGTGATTATTAGAGTCAGCTGTAACCAGAACGAATGCTTAAAGGAAAATTTTGGAAAATCTTGGACCCACGTTCAAACTAGCTGTTCTGGCCACTTCTGTGATAATTGCTTAGTCTGTATTCTTGAAGCCCTTAGTTGCTAACTCTGACTTTAAATTGGAGCCTCTTTTCCTGTCAAAATCCCAAGACACAGAATCAACAGAAACAATGGAGGAGAAGAGAATGTTGTTTTGCTTCACAAAATATTAACTGAACGCAAAACAAGGGTAGAGGTTGCATTAAAATGTAAGGAAAGCACAGTTTTATATACTGCCAGCAGTAAACCATCTACATATAAAAGTACTTTCTTTTTCTCTAGAAGCAAAGAGTAGGTTGTAAGTGCAAAAAAATGGTAAAAGTACTATGAACAAAACAGGAAGAACTAGGAAAGAAGTCATTATTGAGTAATCTGTCTCTTAAATAGTTAAAGACCATCTTGCATTGGTGTATTTGCACAACCTCAAACCCCTTTATTACTAAGAAATGAATGCAGATTATTTCCTTTACCCATATGACAGCCAGCATATTTTTGTATTACTTCATAAGAGGTTCCTCTCCTTTACAAAATGCTATGACTCCTGTTAGCAAACAATGCAGTTTTGTTAACTCATTACCCAACCTCACATGCAATGTAATAAAACTCATGATAAATTGCTCTTGCTCCATAAACTATGCCACAAGTAAATGGCTTTTGACAGCAAAGAAGCAATATCTCCCATCCC
This sequence comes from Corapipo altera, assembly GCF_003945725.1. Classification (NCBI taxonomy): domain Eukaryota; kingdom Metazoa; phylum Chordata; class Aves; order Passeriformes; family Pipridae; genus Corapipo; species Corapipo altera. The sequence continues at coordinate 36,866,579 of NW_020884873.1, forward strand.
TCTCCATTGAATGTCTATCAGTTTTGCAGCATTTCTGTGCTACAATTAATCTACAGCAAAGACTTGATGTAAGAGCACAAATTTCACAAAATATAAAACAAAACGCTTACTTTGTAAATTCCTCTGTACCCACAGTTACAAGAGACATGTAGCAGCTTGCTGCTTTGCTGTAGTAGAACCTGCAAAATATATGCAAGGTAATGAAAGAAAACAAACATAAAACATTTCAAGAACTTGATCTTGCAAGTTGCTGGGGCACCAGCAGTAATTTCCATGGGAACATCTGTGCTTAAAGATAAGAACGTGCTTGAGAGATTTCCTGAGGCAAAGCCAGAAAACTCAACTTCTCAAGCATTTGAATTTCTCCTCATTCGAAAGTACAGAGATGATCATGACACTTTCCTCAGCTGTTTTAATTAGTTGATGTGTTTTAGATGTAAGCAAGTCAGAACATTATGCTTTTCTTTTCACTTAAAACTCTGGAATTTTTTTCCTGTGTGTCTAAATACCTTGAAGAAAATCCCTTCTCTACTTAACCTGAGAAGAATTCATTGAAACATTATTATATTTCATAACTAATTAAAGAGAGTATTTTGAGTATGTGATTTACCATGTGCTTTATCTGATTGCATTTGATCCCCCTGACCTTTTAATTGAAAGGGGAAATAGATTTATCTGTGGTGAAAACATGATATGATTACCAACTCTGCCTTACTTTTTAGAATCTATATGAACTTTTTGTACCCTAGGTTTTAAAACCTAGTGAGTCATTTTCCTAGTACAGAGATGTCATCATGTTTATGACCTTATGTTTTCTTTTTCTTGCCTCAGTTTCCGTTCTGTCCTTAGCTGAACAGTTTAACTTTACACTTTCCCCATTGCTTCCGGTGTTAAATCCATGTTGCTGAGAAGTCTTTGCTGATCTCTTGACCTCCAGCATTCATATTTCCTATGTATTGCATAGTCATTATTAAAATCAGTAACATTTTCTTGGAAACATTTTTAAGGTTGTTGAAGTATTTTGGAATCCTGCCTGTCAGTAATCTTCCTACACAAAATACTGTAAATCAGTGTTTGGCCAGTTGAACTATGATTGTTGCTCATGTTATAGGTGTTCTCAAATGTTCTCATTTTCAAATGAATAGGATTCTTTGCAGCAGGAGCTTCACAAATACAGGCAGAAACAGTACAAAAGAACTCACTGTTGCCCAGATTACACAAGTTTTAAAACTTTAACTGAAATGACACACGTCTTTGAACAAAGTTCAAAGTTCATCAATGAACAAAGTTGTAATGGCTTTCACACTCTTGGCCAGAGTCAAAACAGCTGGTTTTTAAGAGCAATTTTCTATAGATGCTAAAATGTTCATTCAATGCTTTACTTCTTATGCTTCTAAGTAGCAAATTTTAAATGCAAGTGGCTACAGTAATCAGATTTAATATATCATACTGCAATGGATCTTAAAGTCAAAGAAAAAATTCAGATGCTCTTGTTTTGTCATGGTGAAAAGCATAATAAATGTGTATATTTTCAGACCACTCTTCTTTGAAAAGTTGGGGAAAAAAGTGTCCAGTCTCCTTCAGTCTTCCAAATAATTTCTAGAACATTTTAACATATTTATTCTAGAATAATTTTATACATCATTGCCTGAATGTTTGTCATTTGCCACTGGCTTCAGCAGCAAAACCAGTTTTAAAGAGAAACTAGGTTTCTCTTCTTTCACCACACCAGTTTGCTGGCTCCCCCCAGCAATACTCATGGAACTATTGGTGGAGGGCTCTGCGAGAAGGTGAATTGCTGAAAGGATCTAGGTCATGAGAAACTCTGGAGAGGCTGACACATTGTGGTATAGGGGTAGGAATGAGAGATGAGCAGAAGAGGCACATGCAAGAAGGCAGGACTCCTTGAACTGGCATCATCATAACACAGACTGGCATCCTGAGAAATACCCTCCTGTGGCTGGGGAGCAGCTGTGTGGAGATGCAAACTCCAAATGCCTTCAGTGAATGGGAGAAGGCACCAAGTTATAGCATCAGTTGCAACTTCCAAAGGCAAGTTAATCACATGCATTAAACAGATTACAAACTCATCTCCCTCCTCTCTCTCCCCACCAAGTCTACAAACTACAGCCAAAATGTTCTCCCTTTCTTGGGCATGTTTATTCCTTTAGATGTTCTGATGTAACTATTTCACTGATGGTGCTGTCACCTCACACATTTTTCTTAACTGAAAAGTTCATTGAAGGCGAGGCTAGATTTAAAGGAAGCCCAGTCGGACAAACTTCTCTGGCTGTGGCTCATCAGTGTCTGTAGTTACCCATTCAGACTTCCTCAAGCTGCTTTTTCAGGCCTCACCACCCATCCCATGTGAGACAGCTGCACCTTCGCATCTCCTGGCACCACTGCACACATAGTCTGCTCTAGCCTAGTTCTGTCAAATTTGATCCAGGTTTTTTGTTGGGTTTGGTTTTTTTTGATCCCCCACTATGAAGTATTTAAAGTCACTCAAATCATTTTGACAGAATAAAGTTAATGAGTAACCAGACATTCAATTTTGCTGGAGGCTGGAGATAGATCAGGGGTCAAATATTTCCAGTTGGAAGAAAGTGTCAGGCAGGTGACAAAAGCCTGGGTAAGTCAGTCCCTCCACCTCATTAGCAGACATTATATATAGGTAGGTTAGTCTCATACTGGCTAACAAATCCATACCTAACTCTCCAGTCACTACTAACTGATGCTTTTAAGTCAGTCAACAGCACCTGTTACTCAAGAACAAGTAGACAAGAATGTCCTAGATCAAACAGTATCTAGATTTTGGGATAAAAGTTGAAACAATAATAATAATAATAATAATAATAATAATAATAATAATAATAATAATAATAAT
>NW_020884873.1:36869475-36884656 GCF_003945725.1 Corapipo altera
ATAATAATAATAATAATAATAATAATAATAATAATAATAATAATAATTTCTAAAAGTCTGAGCTTTTGTTTACACATCAAAAAGTGTAAAAAAAGAGAAAATATCCATTTAAGTTTCAACTTTTCATTTCAAGTAACAATACTGCTTGAAATGCAAAATAGCAGCTCTGAATGAGAGTTGCAAAATTATGGGGCTAGTTAGTCTCTTAAAGGTTACACATTTCCAAACTTTAATAAACCATGGAGAGACCACTGCCTTATCTTATTGTCTTGGATTTCTCAATTTCCTTTTTCCATCAAATATGTTTCAGTTGTGGTCATATGTCATTGATTTGGTAACTACATTTGCTCTTTTTCAGTCTTGTATTGAGAAAACCTTGAGTTAAATCCAGGTCAATTCATTCAAATTGTGGCTGTGCCAGAACCGGATATTTTTTATGCCAAAAATCACTTATTAATTATTCTAATGTTTGAGATACTATTGATTGATTCTGTTTTTATTATTCTAATACAATGCAGTGTCACTCAGTCAAGAGCAATATCAATATAAAGCAAAACATTGCTTTATATCAGGCGATATTGTTGCTTACTGAGTAACACAGCAGCAAGAATCAGCCTCTGAATCATTTATATCTTAAGGCAAAATTACTTCATTGACACATTATTTTTTAATGTAATTTTTCCATGCCTTACTTCTTTCAAAGGAAATGTAGGGCTATACTTTAGAAACCATGTAATACATAGAAGGGGTGGTATTTGGTAACTTTACTTGCATTAAATAAGCAAGCACTCATAAAGAGCCCTTGCAAAAATCTGAGTTTGGTCTCAGGAATCCTGCCTTGCCATGCCTAAACAAAGGAGCTATGTGTAAGTGTGCATTATTTTTGCAGCTAATTACAAGGTTGATGAGCAGGCAAAACATTTTAAAATGTTTCCTTGTAGATCTCTACTTTCTCATATGCTGAACTAAAGACAGAAAGGGTAAGTGCACATGCAGCTTCAACTATTTATTTTCTTGTAAATGGCCTTGGAAAAGAGTGCAATCATTGTTAGCAAGAACAGCAAATTCATCTTTATCATGAGTTTAGATAAGGAAAGATTTTACGGGAAGCTCTAAGAAAGAAAAGCAGTTTCCACAACAAAATATATTGTCAAAAGACCATTCTTATAAAATATCTGTTTATTGGAAATTATTAAAAAAAATAACTGTAATAGAAATTTAGTTTAAAATACATAGTATTTTGAAAAACTTATGTGAAACCCAAATATATTTGGTGGGTTATTTTCATGGAGAAGCAGCAATGAAAGCAAAAAAATCCTTGTCAGGAGTTTTTGAGAAAAATACGATTTCCTAATGAAACATGCTATTTATAGCACTTAAGTCAGGAAAAAAAAATTATGCTTTCAAAAGTGAAAATTAACAAGATTTTCTGTGAATAGGAAAACTTAAAGATTATGGTTTACTCTGAGCACCACAATAGCTCTAGTTCCTGAATGTTTGTCCCTTCCAACAATATTTCTACTTCCTGCTCATATTTCTAACTCTTTCTTCCCATACTTAAGAACACCCTTTTTTTTTTTTTAGAGACAAACTAGGCTAAACTCAATTTAATTTTTCACAAAACTGATTTGTACATCCATGAACATAAAGAGGGAGGGACCATAGGTAATATAACTCCCCTGGTTCTGTAGAAGAGTCGTTGATGCTTCAAGCTACTGTCTCTTTTTGGCTTTGGACTTATGAGGACCCTCATCAGCCTGTTGCAGAAGATGCTCAAAGCTCCCCAGATCTGGATGGTTTTACACAAATTCACTTAAACTCTCTCAAGTCGTGATGTACCGGTAGAATAACCCTCTGTTCACACCATGCCTATCCTGTGAGCTGCAGGAATGAAGAGTTACTGACCAGGACATTCCACACCCGTTACACTGTACAGTACTTATCCCAGATATGCCACTTTTCAGTATTTTCAGTAATGGGTTTGCACAATGGAATTAATAGCACTCATATCAACTTTGCAAAGAACGCAGTGCTTGGAAAAGCTGTAAGACCTATGCAGACCACAGGATTTGAATTCAGAAGGATGAACTGAAGAAACAGAGAGGATGCATTACCGGAGTAAGATTCATGTGGTCATTAAAAAAATGGAATGTGTTTCACTAAGGACGAATCCAAAGCACTTGGGAATAACTGACTGAACAAATATAAGATGGGGATGACTGGGGTAGCAGTTCTACAAGTGGGATCAGAGGTCACAATGGGTCACAGACTGAACGTGCGTCAGGAATGCCACGAGGCTGCAAGAAAAGCAAATATCCTCAAAAAGGGTCAATAGAAAGACTGTTTAGACAGAGTATTATTTTCAGTTTAAAGCATCATTTCCAGGTATGACAGGAATCAAATGGTGACAGAACAGAGGAAAGCAGGTAGAGCTCCCTGAGCCTGGGCAACATTGAAGGGACCAGGTTCCTCATCACCTACAAATGAGAAGACTGTGGGCAGACATGATAATGGTCTTCAGATATGGTAAAAGGTGACTGCAGAGAAAACAAACAGTAGTGGAGGTAAATTGTAACAAAGGGAGAACTGGACTAATCTCTACCAAGAATGATTTAGGCATCCTTAGATATCCCTCTAGAACAGACGATGGACTAGCTGACTTTAAGAGCTACTTTGTCTGTTTTCTGTGACTTCTTTAATAAAACTTTTTAATTGCTCCAGAAGCAAAATACAAACATGTCAGCAGATTTGGAGACTTCTTTTTCAGTGTATGCTCAAGTTAATCTATACTCCCCAACTAAAAATCACTACCTCTAAATTTAAAAAAAGAAAAAGACCGACATGTCTTCTACACCAACTGTGAGAAAAAATAGAAAATAGAAAAAAGAAAGAATAGAAATATTTAAAAAAAAAAAAAAGAAGAAAAAACAGTAACAAGATGATTGTTCGCAACATTCATGAGTGTGTTAATGCCTGACAACTATATATGTTACTAAACACTGTTATAAGAACTTGCTTCATGACAAAATGAATCAACAAGCTTTAGCAAAATAAGTATTTATTCCATAAACACAACATTTTAGGATAAAATATTCACCTCATTCTTCAAAGTCATATTTTTCCTTGATATGGTTTTTCCCACAGAAGAATTTTAGCTATGGAGTTCGAACAGATTAATTATTGTAACTATTTTACCACCACCCACAAAAGGAAGGAGACTGGCTCCTTAGGCTTCCAATTAACCAGAACCTGCTCTTTGGACTCCAGGGTGGGCTTGGTGTTCCCTTGTTTTTTTAATTCATCTAGATAAATTCTAACTGGGCTTTTAACTGAATTATCTCTTTACTTGGGAACATATTTCCTGGTATTGTCAAAGCTGGCAGAAGAAAAGAAGGTAAAGCCTTGTGCCAAATACTTCTCCTGTACAGAAATAACATTTCTGTCACTGATTTCATTCACAAGTGTATACACACAGAAAGTCATAATCTGGCCTTTTTAGTTTAGAGGAAAGATTGTACAGATAGTCTGGAATAAATTCTGTGATCAGCTCCAGGCAATAAGAGTCTATTAGCAGAGAATCTGCCTCAATATGGACTCTGCCTTGCACTTGTGTTTGGTATTAGTCAACATCTGCACCTCATTCGTAGGACTGTTGTCTTACACCAACAAGAGTACACCACCATCAGAGTAATTTCATGCTTTGCAACTGTCAAAGGATAAATTTTACAAAATGATTTTGCTAAACATTCAAGCATGGCTATCTTTGCACTGAAATCAGAAAGGCATTGAAACAAAAGTCTGTGAGACATACAATGAAGAATACTACATTTGAGAGTCAGATGGAAAGACAGAAGAGAGGAAAGGAGGGAGGGAGGGAAGGAAGGGAAGGAGGAAGGGAGGGAAGGAAGGAGGGAGGGAGGGAGGAAAGAAGGAAGGAAGGAAGGAAGGAAGGAAGAAAGGAAGGACAAAACAGAGTCAACAGTTAGAATTTCAGATTTTGCATATACAGCAACCAAAAATTAATATATAACTAACTGGTTGACCAAGCCTCTGTGCAACTTGAAGAACGCAAATAAATTTAAAATTTCACAGTAAGTATTTACTACATCTGGAATACAGAATATCTTTTTTAAAAATATAACATCATGAAGATCGGAAGAAGTATAGGAATACCAAAGGTTACTTATTTAATGCTTCATTTCCATTGGAAATAGATTTATAAAATGAAAAAAGCAAGAATGTCACTTCCTACCCACATTTTTTTATTATTTTTAGACCTGGAGAACTGTGAAATACTACACTTAAGAATGCACATGTCATTGTGAAACTCTATGTCAGCTCATCTCAGGAGATTTGAGGTTATTTGCCTGTATATTTAGGCATGGTATTAACAATATCTGATTGTAGAAATTAATGAAAATTAGTAGAAACAAACAATTTTAGGTTTGATAGTTCTTACCCTATATCTTTTAAACTCACCTGGCATAAGCAGCATTTATCAGAAGAAAACTAATACTTTTATTAGCCTTCACTCTCTTGCTGCTTCACTAGTTTTAAAGAAGGTAATATTTGTATTATAGTATTTAAACAGAATGAAAATTTTAAAATGTTCTACCCAACACTGGCCATGAAAAAATACAAACTAGGGTCTTGATCCTAACGTCTGTGTGCCTGTGAGGAACCTGCTGTCTCCACTGATTTCCAGGACGTACATGCCCCACGGAATAAAGTCAAATCATAAACAAAAGTAAAGCAGCTCCCATCATCCTCTGTGTCTTCTCCTCTTCTCTTCATTTGCACCCCAGAACACACCACATATCCCAACTCAGCCCAGGTACAAGAACAGTTACCAGTCACCAGAAACTTGTGATCACAAATTTAGTGAAAGATACTATGTCCAGAGCTGACCTGGTGAAAGATGTGAGCTTTCTTTATGCATTTGATGCAAAATAGCTTGGGTTGATAAAAATTATCCTGAAAAGCCATTGACTTTGTACTGAAACAAGCGAGAAAACTTCACAGCCAGTCTGGCTATGGGAGCAGTAATATCCCAATGAAGCACAACCTTTCTGCAGCAAGCTTCTTATCATGGCATTTATGTGTGTTTGGAACCTAAGACAGTGCTTGGCTTAGAAGGATTACAGCTTCAAAGACAGTGGCTAGGACGAACTGACTGAAGAAAATCCAGCTGCCTACCCACTCAGATTTACACTACCAATTATATTATCTGTTCGGCATTCCTGTGTGCCTAGCTTCTACATGATTATCCACAGATAGATAAAAGGCTGAATCAGTCATATGAGTTCTCATAATGTTTAAAATAATCACAGACTGGTTACTGCAGCTGTATACATTTTACAGGCACATAAAAACAAGAATATTTGTAACTTCTACCACTGGAATATTTTTTTTAATAATTATGCAGTCTTGTACAACAATGATCATCAACATATGGTAGTGTTTGTGTATGTATTTGTGCGTACAGAAGCATGAAACCTGACAAGATAATGTTGTAAAGTTCTACAACCCTATGTGCTTAAAAAATACAAGTATTTGCATAGTCCTGTTAATTCTTTGGGGTAGAATTCTCCCTGTTTAATTCATTCAATAATAAGGAATAAAAAACCTTGAGAGAAGATGTTACAATAAATGTACTGACATGTTTTGCACTCCATAAACTAATGTAAGACCTTACTATTCTTCAATACTTTTAGCTTGTAGATTTATATTGGTTAGGAATGAACCTATACTTTAAAATGCTATACTTTAAAATGCAATGGTTGTTCCCTGAATGCTGGATTTAGATGTTCACATAGAAACCTATTAACTAAGGTATGCATTCAAAAATAGATCATCATAATCTAATACCAGATCATCTTTGCCATAAGCAGCTGGAGTTTCAGACTTGAACTATTTTTTTTAGGTGAGTAAGAAAGTATTTTGTTTACCCACAAAAGCTTGTAGTGACTCTATACAGAGAGACTCCCACACCTTCCTGTTAATAACTATGGGGTTTGGGGCCAAATCCTTAGTGAAGGTCTTCGACTACAAGCAACATAATATTAAGTAAATACAAAATCCCTACAGTAATAAAAGGTATCTTGAAGAGCTGTAATATTTTGGAAAAATATTTATTTCTGCTGCATGTATTGAAGTCATTGTGAGAGATATAGCTAGATTGCATGAAGTTGTATCATCTTTCCAGGAGTGAAAAATGTTAGTATACTATGAAGATGTATATAGAAGCTGAGTCTGAGGTGTGCTCTTACCAAGCTGGTTGGTGAAGTTAGGTAGTGCCAAGAAACAAAACATACATTTTGCCACAAGGGAGGATGAACTAGAAGCCTATGTGAACCCCAAGACAGGCAGGGAGAGACAACCAGCACTCCCAGCAACAGGGTAGTCCCACAGCCCACCAGGGCCAGGGTGGTGGTAGGGTCACAGTTCACCAACAAACCCAGACATGGATATTGAACCAGGTCCACGGTTGATCCAGGAAGTGCAGCCAGACGTTCCCGCAAGAAAGCACCAGGGTCAAGGCTGACCACCATGTGAGTTCAAGGTCCAGCCAGGAAGGCAGCCAGCAAACCTGGACTGCAAGAGACAGAGCTGTACACAGCTCACTACACCACCACACAAGCAAGAACGGAATGTCCAGACCTGAGCTTAAACAGGCAGGTTGTGGGTGGGAGTCTGGGGAGGCTGGACAGAGTAGCTACAGCTTGTACAAACACAGATTTCATCATTCATTTACCTACAGAGGGAAGTTTCTTATAGCAATTCTCAAGCAAAGGGCCAATATCCTAACACTGGCACTAGCTCACAGCCAGTCAGTACCCAGGGCCCACCCTGTGCTTCCTCCCATAGCTTGAAAGGATTTTGTTACAACAGCAAAAGACTGCCAGGACAAGGGGTATGCAGAGGCATGGTCCATTATGGGTTGTTAAAGACCTTTAGGGACATCGGGAATACATGAAAAATGAGCCCAAAGGGGATTTGTGCTAGTCATAGAGAGCCTTACACTCCTTCAATGTTGGGAACATGGTGTACAATCATTTTTCATCAGTGACTGGCAACAAAATTATACACATGCAGGAAAGAACTCAGCCTAGGGAGTACTGCAGTAAGGGGCCACGACAAGATCTCAATGGAAATTTAGTGAACAAAGTGATGATCTGGTCTCTTGATGACTTTCTGGCCTCTCTGTGACTCCTCCTAATGAGCCTTCCTACACTTCTCTCTTAATTTTTTTATCAAGCCTTCCTGTAGGTTCATTTCAAAACTTTGCATAAAAATAAAAAACTACAGAGCAGTTTTTCTGTGTCATTAAGGTTTTACAATGTGCCAATCTGATGTGAGGAGTAAGGGTCCTGGACCTGAGGTAGGCAGAAAGAAGTGAAGCAGACAAAGAAAAACAGACCAAAAGATGACTTGCCAGCACTTAGGGGAACTAAAAGGAGAGGTGTGGAAAAGTAACACCATTAGTTCTGATTAATTTTCTACATGTTTGCATGATTTTGTCCAGGTCAGTTATTCTCTCACTGTGAGACTGTCCTATATATCTTCTGTAAGAGGAAAAAAATTTCTAAATTTTTATGCTTTCTAAGATCACTTCAGCCACAGTCAAGGTCATCAAGGTTCTATCTGACAATAAATGGTGTTTGTTACATACAATTCCAACAATATGAAAATAAAGAATGTAAAGTTTTGGGAAAAAGTATAAATGACAGGTATGTCTAGTACACTGACATAATAATTAGCCTATGTTTCTTTCATCCCCTAGCAAAATTTTAATTTATATTATTATCTCAACAATTTTGTTTCTTTGTGAGACTTTTCCATTTCAGACTGTTTACTAGAAAATCATATCAAACTAAATCATGACCTTGAGGAGTTCTGTAAACTAACATGACAGTAACAACAACTTGGTAATCAGAACAGAAAGGAAAAAATTGTGTATAATGACAGCATTCATTAGCCACAATTGACTCTAAAGTTCTATTAAAACCATGTCTCTCTTTTTAAATATATTACCTATTTTAACATTAATTAGTGAATCTACTTAAAAATTTTTAACCTGATTGTATTTTAAATTATGTTAAATTTCTGGTGAAGGGATCCTATCCCTCCTGTAGCTTCCTTGTTCATTAACAGTAGCCAATATCACCTTCTTAAGCTTGTATGTGTGAGCGTACGTGTTCATGTCAGTATGTGGAATAAAAACAAGAGTTTATGATATAGAATTTCAGTGTTTCTTAATCTGAGGTAGTTGTGAGCTATATATATTGTTCCACATGTGTGCCAATCATGAGTTAAACTAAAAAAAAATTGTTACGTATTCTATACATGTTAGTTATTTATAGAACAGTCTGCATTTTAAAATTCTTCAGATAAGTTGTACAATTTATAGTGATTTTTTGATGTCATACCACAAAGAGTATAAGGTTTCTTTGTATGGCATGACAAAATCCCATACCAAATTCCAGAGCCATTATTTCAATATACTCCATCAAAAATACAATGACATGAAATCCACCACATTCAGTTCTGCAAAAGCTTTAGCACATGAACAAAATCATGCACATGAAGACCATATGACTCTATTCAGATGAGTAACTTTACCACACAGTGAAGTCAGTATTATGGAAACCAAGGTACCCATGGGCTACAAGAAAATCCAAATGACCTGAAGTTCATACCATAATCTTTTTCAATCTGAAAAAGTCCATCAGAAGAATGGTGTAATAAGCACTTCCACAGCAACAACCAAATAAATACACTCACTCTTTCCCTGCTGAATGCACTGACAAACCTTTTTATGGAATACCACAGGAGTACAATAAATTTCAAAACTATGTGCATTTACACAACAAATGACAGTAAAATCTTTATTGGTCAAAGGTAAATTTCTATCTCTGTTCAAAGATTATAATTACAGACTTAACAAAAAAAAAGCTAAATGGAACATGAAGAGCCGTGCTCTTTATGGAATAATTATGGTTCTAATAGCAATGTAAACTAACTACTTAGAGGATTCTAAAGAAAGTAACAGCTGCAGATATTTCTGTAAATGTAAACTGGATTCTGCTTATCACAATCCAAGCATGTACTAATATGTTCAAGGAAAAAACAATTTAAAACATCATATTCAAGGAGGAAATAAATTTATTGAACATATTTACGGTTCCATAATAAAACCTTCCTACATTTATGAAGAGGAAGGCAACATTTACAGCTTCTCATAATTTATTTTGGCCTCACAAATTATTCAATATAGGTTATACATTGGTATAATAAGTTGTAGATTATCTAGGTTTAGACTTAATCACTCTAGTTATGTACATATCTTTCTTTGTTCAGGAAACATTGCCAACAGAGAGCTTGATGTCTCTCTCAGATCTATTACTACTCATATATTCAGGTAAAATTTGCTCTGAGTAACTGCACTGCAAAACTGATAGTTCAGCACATTGAAATGAACACTACTACATTATTTTCTTTAATAACGAATCATTGCTGCCAATAAATAATTTCATGTGGATAGACTTTGATTTGCCTTACACGGCTGCCTAAACACATTTCCATTCCCCTGCTTACAGCATTTTCAGTGAAGTCAGCTGTAATGCTCTGTCATGCTTTCATTTCCTAAGTAAGGGGCGTAACACTGCTCGCCTGATATGCAGGAGAGAAAGTCTACCAATTCTTAGTAGAAACAGGGGTTGTCAATCATTCAGTGAAAGTGTGACTCAGCAGCTGCTTATTCCGTAAAAGTACTCTGCACGTAGGAGATAAACAGGAGGGGCGATGTCTTTATAAGCACACAAATTCTCTGGTATGTATATAAACAAAAAAGGCCTTACCACTATACTGAATTTATGTAATATTTTTTTCACTATTTTATTTCAAATCTTCTCTTTGCATACAAGGAAGACTGTATAAACTGGTTTATTTAACCATTCTTCATTTTTCCAGGAATTGATTCATGAAGATTTCTCTGACTAAATTAAAGATGTCCATTTTGCCCACTTAAAAACTATACACACTAAGGTAGGAGAGTGATTTTTCTTCCCACAAGCAATGAGTTTACAAATGTGGTTCGTAATTATTTACAACTCAAAAACATCTTTCCAAAATAAAAAATAAACAGCTACAAGTTTTCTACACTGGACACCAGACAGAATACTCAGACCTACAGCAAACACTCAATGAAAGAGCTGAGGGAAAAGTCCTTCCTCAGAACATGCAGATAAACATAGATCAGCCTGAACACAGAACAACAGCAAAAAATATCAAGGTAAAATCTGCTTGCTGCTACTTTATGAGAGACTCCAGGTCTAAATTTCATTGTCTAGCAAAGGAGAAAGCACCTATAACGTCTTGAACAATCTCCATTTTCTCTAGTATAGGAATCCAGGGGAACCAAAGATAGAAAAAAACTTCTGTCAGATTGACTAGGTCTCCCTGGCTTCAAGAAAGATGACCATACAATGTATAATAAAGGTGTGTAAAATATAGAGATCTCGAACTGATCAGAAAGAAGTCTGGGGGAAAAAATTAACAAATGGAAGAAGGTTCTGTAAATGCCTCAGTAAGCTTTGTCACTGCTTATGATAAAACACAGGTTCAGAAGTGATTCAACAATTTCATGCAGATGAGTAACAGAAACTATTAAACACATACATGTGGATACAACCTTTGGTTCTGTAAATCCTAAATCCTAAACATCAGATTGCTTGAACATACAACTACATAAAACATACATGGTCCTATGCTCTTTCCCATCCTTTACCACAGAGGAATCCTCTATTGGCCACTGTCAAAGTATCAGATCATTGTGATACTGTAGACAGCTATCCTTGTGCTTTATGTACTGGAGATGAAAAGCAGAATTTTAAGTTCAGCAGATAATGGTTGTCTACCACAAGATGGGATCCAGTCCTTAAGTCTTCCAGACCTCAAAATGCTTAGGAATATCAGCAATTTTACCAAAAAATGGATAATGTGTACTAACTTACACCCATAAATGTACAGATGGAGATCCAATTATAATACATTTTTATTGCTACCTGTTTTCATGGTACTTTTTGGTAAGAAATACTTAGTGAGGAGCTGATCTTCTTGGTTCACTGAGGCTTTGTTTTCCACCAAAGTATAGTGCCTGTTGATCTCCTGGCCTAATTTGCCCCTTTTTGCCCCATCACACACTTATTTTAACTGGTAAAGCACAGAAACCTTGTGGTAACTACACAATTATTCCAGTTTCATCCCCTTTTGAATATAGCTCTTGCATAGAGACTTGCCTAGGGAACTTAGCCTAATTTCTTAAATTTACACAATTTTTAAGGGAGCCACAAAAATGCAAGCAACTTTTCAAAGTTTAGTTGACAAACAATATCCTCAAAGATCTGCTGACATAATAAGTGATACTGATGTACAGACTGCTGTAATTATGGCAATAACATCTCTGGAAATCCAAATGCATATCTTAAATTGTACTCTGTGCCACTAGCAAATGGTAAAAGAACAAAAATAATAGTTCTTATTCCTGTAAGGATCTAAACAAAAATATGTGGGAGGGCTTATAGAAAACTACAAGAGTTTCAGCTAATTAACAAATACCATTTCCAAAGCTTTTCTAGATTTGTATTATTAAAAAAAAATAACCAAAACCCAGCCTTAAAGACTTTCGCACAGGAGAAAAAAAATCAGTGTCTGTTGAGTGGAAAAGATGAACTAAGATTAGTGAGAAATGCTATTTTTAAAACCCCTAAAAATGTTACAGAGTTCAAAATATAAAGTAAAAGTTATTTTTATAGCAGCTGACAATGTCCATTTAAGGCTGACAATTTCTTGCAAATGATTAGTACTATATATCTCATGCAGCTCCCACTGTTTTGAGTTTATTGCAGTATAACAGCATAATCAGATGGCTTTAAAACTCAGACTCAAAATCTCTCCCTATTTTTGCCTTAAATCCAAGTTATAATTATATCGAATGTAATATTTTTTGATAGAATGCTGCTGCTTATATTCTTACATAGTGATTTTGTTGCTTTCACGTTGCAAAACTGAAACTAGACTAGGATAAACACAGAGGGAAAAAATTAAGGCTTAAACCAAGTTTAATATGTAACTCCAATGCACCATCACAAAGCCCAAGAGGCAGGATATGCAATCCTTCATTCCTTATGCACTTGTAATACTTCTTGGCTTCAGTGGAAGTTTTGTTTAAGAAAACATATAATCAGTACCCATGATTTCATTAATTGCATGCCACAGGCAGTCCATGTGAGGTAAGAATCATGAACCAAACTGGTTGGAAGAATGGTAGAACCCATTAGCCCTGCCTGCATCTTTGTGGATCACTGAGTCTACACAGCAAAACCATGAATCCTCATTTTTCCCACTCATCCGCACTTCCAGCTCTTCCTCATGACAGACCACATCTGTCATGCAGAGGAGATCACTGTGCAGAGGTTTCATTCAGGACACAATACAGTTCTCAGGTGTACATTACCATCCTTCCCCAGACTCTTGACAGTACTGATGATTTCATCTGATGCAGATCCTTACTCTGCTGGGATTTTTATATTATTCATACTAGGCACAGACAAAATGAATGTTATGTAGCTATTAGCACAGAGTGCTTTGACATAAGATATTACATATTTCATTAGATATCCTTTGGGCAATTTAGAAAGTATCATCTAAAAAACATGTGGATGGACTAGACTTTGACAGTATTACTGTACACAAAACTTTTCCATGCATACCATAAACATAAATGACTCTACTGGGCATGTGCTACAGATAGTTCTATGGTATCCCACAAGGTTTGTTTATGTATGTTGGAAGAAATAGCATGAAACAAGAACCTCCCATATTATAAAGACCTTTATTTGCTAAAACATGAGCAAAGAAAAAACATGGGCACTTGCCAGGTACTTCTTCTTTTTCTAAACATAAAAACAACTAATCAAATTTAAAAAGAAACCATTCACAGGCTGAAAAATGGCAGGCAATGTTACAGGAGGGGTGAATCTACATTGCAGTCTCCACTGCAAACCAACCAAACCAACCTTTAGAAGCACTCAGAAGACAGCTCTTCAGCTACAAAAACCCCATTACCTTCCCATGTAATATATTGAAAACTAGTTAATTTCTACCTGTGTAACTGAACACAACTCCATTTTTACAACACCTAACAAATAACTTATAGTTTTATGACAGCCTTAGAACAGCATAACTTTTTTTTTGTTTGTCTGGTTTTGTTTTCTTGTGAAAGCATAAAGCCCCCCTAAGTGATTAGAAAGTCTTTCAGCAAGGGAAACTTGACTAAGAACAAGACATCACTCACAGCTATGTATTAAAGAAAACACAGAAACCTGTTTTTCAGTATTAAAAAAAATATTCTTTAGTAGTCTTTAGTGTCCAGAACTGTACTGGGGTATCTTATGAGCATATAAAGCAGAAAGAGAATCTCCAGATTAAAAGTAAAAAAGTTCATTCTTAACTATCCTAAATCCTCAAACTTTGTAAGGAAGCTTCCAAAGAGTGAAGGCACACAAAAGAACAAAATAAAAAGCAAACAAATGGAAGGTATAAAAATGAGGGTGACTTAGGGATAAGGAGGATGAAAACAAAGGAAAGGAAAAAAGAACACAAAAACACTAAAAAAAGAAAGAAAAGCATGACAATGAAAACAGATGAATCGTTGAAACTATGGTGGGAGGAACTGATGAATATTAACTTTTATTATTTCGATTACAAAATACATTTCAAAATTGGACGAAACACATTGTATGTATGTTTTGCCAAGGACATTCTTGGCAGTTGCGAAGTCAGGAAAATTATAATTCAATCAGCGAGGCATTACTTAAAACCACTTGAAAAAGCAGATCATTTGAACCAGCAAACAGACTGCATGGGTAAAATTTTAAAGACTCCCTGTTCTGGAGCAGTGCAGATTGCACTAGCATGTTGCAGAGTGAACCTTCCAATTATGGGGCCGTTAGAAAAATAGCAATTTTTCTTCCTGAATGCATTTCACCAATTTTTCTTCTCATAAACGATGGACAAAGCCTTATCATCTTTTTCCATATAAAATGAGGACAGTTCTAGAAAAAAAAAATCAAACACTTGTAGAGTAAAACTTTTACTTTGCTAAAAAAATCTAGTTTTAACTTTTTTATAAGCTGTACCGTCTACGGCAACCAGATCACATCTATGAAGATGGTTGCTGTATTTATCAGACGCACGTGGGACACTTTACTATGCACCCAGTCTCTGTGTTCGCCCTGAAAAGGATGAAACAGTCCTTAAAACGTTAAGAATACGTCATTCCGGTTGTTGCTACACTGGCAAAACCCACAACAAACAGGTCACCTTGACCTCTGTCACATAAACTGTAATTTCACAGAACTGCTGACATCCGGAGAATGGGACCGACTGCAAAAGCCACCGTTCCCCTTGGAAAGGGAGCGTGTCCTGCCTTCCCCGCAGCAGCGCTATTTACATATCACTGTGATTGCGTTGCGAAAGGGTAGCGGCACAGCCCTTCGCCTTAACCCGTCAGGGTGCTGAAGCCTTGGCAAATTGCCCGTTGTGCAGTCAGATTTTCAGAGGGTGGAAAACGCGGTGTCCTGGCACTCCTGGGCCGCCTTTACCACCCGTCACGGTCACAGGCACCCCAAGCCTGGTCCGCCGCGCCCGCACACGGGACAAAGACGGGCGCCCTGCGAGGACAGGTGGGCAGGGCGGGAGGCAGCTCAGCCCCAGAGAGCCCCGAGCTGCGCTCCGAGGTCATTTCAAATCCCGATAACCGCGGAAGCAGGTGCGACCCCGCCGCCCCTCCGCGCCCCGGGGCTGCGCGAGAAGGCACCGCAGCGTATCCCGCCCGCTCCTGCTCCGCCCCGCCGGGCTGCAGCGGGGAGGGAGCATGACGCGCCGCGCCGGATGGGGGCGGGGGTACCACTGCAGTGATGGAAAATTTTCGGCTTCTGCATCTCCTGCGCGTGCCCTCGCCGGTCCCCGCCCCTTCCTCGCTTCCACCGCCCGCCCCCCATCCCGGTGGGGGCGGGGGCGCTCCAGAACGTTCTGCGGGTGTTAGGGGCGGGTGTCGCTGCTTCGGGCCGCGGCAGAGCCGCCGGTGGTCCCGCCTGTCCCACCGGGCCTCGGGCAG
>NW_020884873.1:36884666-37042166 GCF_003945725.1 Corapipo altera
CGGCAGAGCCGCCGGTGGTCCCGCCTGTCCCACCGGGCCTCGGGCAGCCTCGTCCCCCGGCAGAGCCGCAGGCACTGCAGTGGGGCCGGGAGCGGGTAGGGGTGGTGAAGGCTCGCTGCCCCTCGAAGGTGTGAGCTGATCCCGTGTCCCTGCGGCCGCCCCACCGCCAGGACAGCAGCCAGGAAGCGCCGCTGGCAACTTCCACGTGCTCTCGTGCTCTCGCAGCGAAGGAGGGAGGGAGGGCGATAACGTAGAGGGGCCAAACAACTCAGTGGCTGGGCATCCTACACGCTCGAGGCTGGCAGCACCAGATTGGCGTGGGAGTGCGCTGCTTCCGGGGGGTCAGGAGCTGGGGAGGGGAGAGGCTGCCTTGCAACTCCTGGCTCCTCTAGAGACAATAGCCAAATGCGCCCGCACTACCCCCGCCGAGACTCCTCCGGAGCTATGGCCTTGCAGCGTGTGTGGACAGTAAAGAGCCGCCGCCCACTTCCACGGAGGACCAAGTAGCAAAGCCCTCCAAGTTTTCTGGAGCGGTTACCCGAGGAAGAGGAAGCAGGATGTTGTTACCCCCTCTGTTCCCTACAGTGGGGTATATTGTAAATCGCATCACCAGAGGGAGGCTGTCATTCCCGGAGGAAACGTTCGGGAAGCCTGTCGGCTGCCATCGGGGTCTAGGCTTGCACATGCACTGCTGCTTGCTCATGTGTTAAAAATAGGGAGTGACTGCAGCGAGGAACTATGAGGGGTCGGTAGCACCTCGTCTCCTGCCACGCACCCAGCCACTGGGAAACGCCAGCGCCGGAGCTCGGCAGCGCGCCAGAGGCAGGCGCGGGGTGGAAACGGAGAGGCAGCCCTGGGTGAAGCCGGTACCCAGCCGGTGCTGCAGTAACGCTGCGGATGCTGCACCGGGCCGGTGGAAGCACCTCTCTCAGGCAGGGCGCTCTTGACAAGCACCGCAGCGTCCTGTCTCCGCCGTGTAAACCAGTGCCCCCAGTGTAAACACGGGAGAGCTGCGCGGCTCATATGTGCTACGACCCCGCTCCCGACCCCCGCCGGGCACACACAGGCGACCGTCTCCCACCCCTCAGTCGGAGGCGCCCGCCCCGCCAAGGATGCCCCCCCAGCCCTTGCCCGGGCGGCGGCAGGGGGTCAGTCGGGCAGGGCGGGGGCGGTGCGGCGGCGGGCGGACGCCGCGCCCCTCGGATGACGCGCCCACATTCCTGCGTGAAGAGCGGCGGCGCCCCGAGGGGGCCGTCAGATCGTGAGAGACGTCGGAGCCCCACGGACGCAATATTTTCTTTCCCTTTGATACCGCTGGGGGTTTTTTACGTGATTTTTTTCTACCTTTGTTTATTTAGGGGTTTCTTTTCGCTGACGTTTTATAGTTAAGGGCTTTTTTCCCTTGCAAGAAGCAGCAGCAGAGAGAGGAGCATCTGCTTATTTCGAGGCTTCGGGAGAAAAAACTCGCTTTCAAGCTCTTGCGCAGAAGGTACGGCAGGGGCCGGCTGTTACCGGGCCGCCAGGAGGAACGGGGGGTCTTTCCAGACGGAGCGCGGCTCGTCCTTCGCGCCTTGTACGGCGGCAGCGCCCGGGCTTGTCGCCAAGACCCCGCCGGGCTCCGCCGGGACGAGTGTAGGGACGCGCTGCCGCTGCATCCCGGAAAGGTGGCAAACCCGCAGAGCGACTGCGGCGCGACGCAGTCCCGCGACCGATTTGCGTTTTTCCATTGAAAACGCCGGGATGCGCGGTGTCGCCGCGGGGAGGAGGGAGGTAAACACAGGGACAGCCGCGGGGCGGGAGGCTCCGGCAGCCTATGTGACAATCACCCGTCGGTGTTGCATCAGTCTGCGCTCCGCTATCGGGGCGGTGAGGCGGGGGTTGCCGGGGAGGGAAGGAGGACAGCGCAGCGCGGCGGTGCCGCTGCCCGGCCCGGTCCCGGCCCGGTCCCAGCGCGGTCCCAGCGCGGTCCGGCCGCGCCGCCCCCGCCCCGCGCGCTCTCACCTTTGTCCGCGCGCCCCCCGCCCCGCGCGCCTGGTACTTTTCCACTCGGCGGCGGGCGGGGGCTGCGCGGCCACGTGACGGGCGCGCGCCCGCTGCGGCACTGACGTCGCCTCCCGCCCCCTCCGCAGGCGCGGCGAGTCCCGCCGGCAAGGACAAAAGAGCGGCCCCGCCAGCATGAGCAGCGCCGAGATGGGCAAGTTCAACATCTCCCCCGACGAGGACAGCTCCAGCTACAGCTCCAACAGCAACGACTTCAGCTACCCGTACCCCACCAAGCCGGCCGCCATGAAGAGGTGAGCGGGCTCCGCGGCACCGGGCACGGGCGGCACCCAGGCGGGCACCCGGTGGTGCCCCGTGTTCGTCGGCACACGGAAACACGGGAATGACTGCGGGCGGAGACGGGCGCGACGCTCCGTGCGCTGACAGAGCGGCAGGTGGGGTGGTTCTTTCGGGGCTGTTCGTCAGTTTGCTCGTTTCCCTTGAAATGTGTTGGAAGTGCTGAATGAGAAGTGAATATGCCAGTTGCCAGTGACAGTCACTAACGATGCAATGTTGTTTTGCAGCCACTATGCAGATATTGATCCAGAAAATCAAAATTTCTTGCTCGACTCCAATCTTGGAAAGAAGAAATATGAAACTCAGTATGTAAGTATATAAGCAATGACGTTTCAAATAAATAAACAGAAATGTATTGCCAAAATTGTATTTGTCTTAATTCTGAGATGAGTAATAACTTTCTATTAATTATTACCTGTCTCCCTTTTCTCAGCATCCGGGTACTACTTCCTTTGGAATGTCAGTATTTAATCTGAGCAATGCTATTGTGGGTAGTGGCATCCTTGGTCTTTCTTTTGCCATGGCTAACACTGGAATTGCTCTTTTTGTGTAAGTATCTTTTGGTTCATCAAAACAAAAATAAAAACTCTTTTTGCTGTGCAATTCCTAATGGAAAAATACTTGGTGTAAGAATATGAGCTCTAGAAAACATCCAGTCGTTTCCATAGGTGCAGAATTGCATTTTAGGATTTATGGCTTGTTTTAAATTTAAAGACTGTGATACATTCAGAAGGATTTGCAAAAATTAAACAGCTTCATTCTAAGTTCTGCAACCCACAGAAATATTTTACAGTACTTTACCTAGTTGTAGTTTTTTCATGAAAAATTGATAGAATTCCCTTGAAAGTTCTGTTATCCAAGTCCCAGTCAGGGACGTAATATCCTTCTTCTCAACCAATATCATTGTGCCTACAGACTTACAATGTACTTACACCAATAAAGAAATCCTTTTTATTGCTATACTTTTACTCAATTCAGGGAACTGGTTTCAGTTACACCAAAAAATTGCTGTCTGCCTGCCGGGGAGGAATGTGGAATAACCATCATATCTTTATTGATACATCTACATTGGCAAAAGCTTTCAGGTGTAAGACAGACTGTAGTAATGTAGTTGGAAATTACATTAGGACTGTTTCAAAGACAAACAACCTTGTTACCTTTTAAAAATTAGTATAGTTTGTATAGTCCTGAGGCAGGAAAGCAGTTAATCACCGATGATACTGAGGATTTGTGATGACAGTGAGGGCATTGCAGGCATGCTTTAATAACTAGGTTATAGATTCAGATCCAGATGCAGTTGATTAAGGCGGTAAATTCTTCGAAGACTGTGGAATCACTTGTGTCAGTGCTGTGACTTGTCACTTGTGTCAGCACTAAATAAATAAATAGTATGGTCTGGTAGCCAGAAACAGAGTGAGCTTTAAGATGAATTTGCTGACTGATCTTGTCAACACTGTAGGCAGCCATTCCAGGTTAGGACTGAGGGGTCCAGGATCTCTGCTGTTTTAAAGTAATGTAAAAGTCCATTAAAGTAACATAAACTAACAGCACATCTCAGTTGTACTGTTCCTAGTTGATGGCTGAGTAAAATCCTAGTTAACCTCTACCTGTCAGAAATAGGTTTATTTGTGTGCATGTGTTGGTCTTGAATTAGCACCGTAGGACAAGTTTCCTAAATCCCCTGTACAGATCTGCAAAGTTTTTCTCAAATCTTCTGGTTTCTGGTTCTTTGTGCTGCATTTACTAATTTCACCAACATTAAAAATGTCACAAAAGGAAATGTAAAGGGTATTCTGGGAGCGCTAAATGCAGCTTACCATTTTTAAGCAGATATGTTGATTCTTAGGTTTCTTGTAAAGCAGAATACTTTTACTGATATAAGAAGGACCAGGGAGTTCTTTGAATGTATTGTAATTTTCCACTGTGTTCTTCAGCAGCTGAGAAGTCCCCCCTAGCGTGCCACTCCAGAAGGTGCATTTGTTGAGGGAGAGAATTGTTGAGAGATCTGCATTTTAGGTGATTCACACGTGCTTCTAGAAATAACGTGCATTGCCTGTAAAAGCTGTGGGAAAGATAAACAAGCCACTAGCAATTCCCATGTAAGCACACCTGAAGAGTTAACTTTTGAGGAAAGAATTTTTAATTTCTTTTTTTTAGTGACATAGATACATATTTCCATTTGAAAACACAGCTCTCAGTGTGTCTGAATTTTCAGTCAGTTCTTTAAGGCTTTTGCAGTTTCATCTTTACATTAAAAAAGACATAAAATAGGTGTAAGCTGAAAAGCTGATTTCTTCTAAGAACAAGAGATAATCTTCACTTGCAGTTAGTCACAACTGTATTCAATGGGTGCATGACACACTGTTGAACAAGGATAGGAGGACAGGAGAAATACAGTGTCTTACAAGGATACAACCCCCCCAACCACCATTCCCATTGATACTTTGTTATTTATATCAAATGTCGCCAATTATAATAGCCTGACAGCTTGGCTATGCTAATGCTGCTTTACACTAAATAGAAGCGTTGTTTAATCTTGCACTAGAATTTCTTTGTATGCCTCTGAAATGGAATTTAGTATAAAATCCTTTCTAAATGAGGCATTAATTAGGTTTTCAAAATGCTTTTAGCTGACCTTAGAATTTACATTTTTTTCCGAGGCAGTATTTTAATATGAATAATACTTATGTTTGATACATCGTTATTTAATAGGGCTACAATAAGTCATTTATGTCTATTACAAATTTGCATGTTTTTCTCTCCCCAGGATACTCCTGCTGTTTGTCTCAATATTTTCTTTGTATTCAGTGCATCTTCTTTTGAAGACTGCCAATGAAGGAGGTATGGCAAATTACTGTATTACAGGCATGGTATTTGTTTCATATGGTATCTTGGTGAAACACACTCTTCCAATGGAATATTCTGTTTTCTTTTAGGATCTTTATTGTATGAACAGTTGGGAATGAAGGCTTTTGGTATGGCTGGAAAACTTGCTGCTTCTGGATCAATTACAATGCAGAACATTGGAGGTGAGGACAAGATCTTAAAATGTCTGTACTGTCAATAGTAATTGTTCCCTACTTATTCTTGGAGACTTACTTTCACGCAACATGTGTTCATTAACCACTTGTGTTCAAGTGAAGTTATGAAACATGTTATGTGATTCTTGCATCGTGTGGCATATTCTATATTTGTAATGATCTATGATGTTATTCACCTACAGCTATGTCAAGCTACCTCTTCATAGTGAAATATGAGTTACCATTGGTCATCAAGACATTTATGAACATCGAAGAGACCACAGGGTAGGTGTTAGAACTCCTCATCAGAGAAACTATTAGGAGAAACAAATACGGAGACTGTATATATTTTTATATGAAGACCACGTTCGGTACACCGTAGGGTAGCTTCTTACTCAGACAGAGATACAGTAAGTTTTCCCTTCCCCTGAGTGCTTCACTTCATTTAGATCCAGCCTGACCTGGAAAAGGGTAGAAAAATACAGGTATCGCATCATATTACAGAAAGCTGTTCTCTAAAGAATATCAGGTAAGTGTTAATGTATGTACCAGTCAGTACATACTCTAAGGAAAGATAAATGTGGTTACGGTTGGCTTTTTTGTTTTGTTGGTGTTTTTCTTACTGCATCTAACTGGTTTGGTCTGATTAATTTGGTTTTCTAGTGTTAATATTGTGGGAAGTGTTTAAATATAAGATTAAGGTGCAGTTTGCAATAAATGTCTTAAGCAACAAAAAAGTTCTCAAAAAGATAGGGGGACTAAATCTGGGACCTAAACCAGAGTTTCCGTGCCCAAGACTAAACTGGTGGATGCCTTGCCATCTAGCCCTGGAGACACTTTGACTCCAGAGTGGCTTTCATCCTTGGCTTTAAATATAAGTGCCTCAGATAAGGTTAATTTTATCTAACCATACCCTCTGAAAGTTAGATTTTGAGCTCATCATTACTCTGGTCATTGTATAATCAGTGGAGAAGGGTGATCCCCTGTAGTGGTCAGTTCAGTGCACCGGTCTTAGACACGTGTTTTGGGCATCTCCACAGAACAGTTAATCATATCACTCTGTATTGAGAGGGTGTGTAAAAACAAGATGCCTAAGTTCAGATGGATAGAGTTAAGTGCTATAAATCTCACTCTTCAGAGTTGTACTTCTGTGCCTTGTCCTGAAGTGTCCCAGTCTTGAGAGGGCTGAGCAGCTCAAGACTCCAACTTACACCTAAGCCTGAGTTCAGAAGGTAGGCATTTTTCTGCCTGTGTTCCCCAAGGGGTGTTCAAGCCATTTGGTGGTGTTCGTACAGCTTGCTGATAGATACTGTTATAACAACACTAGCCATCTTTTTTTTTTTTTTTTTTTAAATGTACTCGAATGCTGCACCTACCCCATCTACTTAGTAGTGTTATAGTTAAAAATTCTTTGCTGGGAAGGTTCATTTCTCTCCTTTGGCTGAATTCAAGTCCTTATTTTTTAATTCTTAAGAAAGTCCCTGGAGTAACCAGTACTTAGAAGGGGGCTTGGAGGCAAATATTTTTAACTGTCCCATCTTCAGTAAAGAATTCAAAATTGTTCAAGAAGGAAAGTTAAAGGCTGTGAATCTCACTGGATACAGCTGCTGCTTTGCAAATCTGGCAGAGAAAATTAAGAAATCAAGATCTATATTTTAAATGTTTTCTTGTTGGCTGGCACTAGGTAGCTGTACACGGATTGAAAGTAAATATTTTCTCAGTGCTCTGGCAATTGTGAACCCCATTTAACTGACTCTCTCCATGCATTGCTTAGGGGAGTCTGGGTGGCTACCATTGGCATGGATTCCACTCTGGCAGCCTGGTGCCTAAAATGTAAGCACTTACCTGTTTAAATGTCCCAAAATAATGCTTACTGTAAAAGATCTGAAATTCTGAGACAATATCATAGATACTAGCTCCATTATTAAAATTTGTTTAGCAACTTTTAAAATACTGAGCTGTATTTAAAGTTGCACAATCCCATTCTTTCTCTTTAACACAGAAAATCTTTGAAGTCCTTGATCTGAAAGTCCTGATAGCCTCTTTATGAGGTATGCGCAATAACAGTGCACATTCTTATGACTGTATCAAATGCAAAGTCTCTGTGCTGTGATTTCTTTTAAATTTACCACAAGACTACTACATTTAAAAAAAAGTGTATGATGTTAATGTCCTATACATTTGAAGTTTCTAAAATACTCCTTTCTACGTCTAGTTATCCCAGATAAAACTGAGTAAAGAGATGACCAAATTGTTTTTGCATTTACATCATAAATCCAGAGCAAGTCAGTTAATTATTTAATATTTCCACTGCCATGTAAAAGGTTATATCTCAGCAATTATGTTTGCATATACAAATTTCCAATTAAATAATTTTTCTTTCAACTCAATAGTATACATTGTATTTTAAAATAAACACTGTTAGATGCCACCATAACAGGATGTAAAATATTAATATTTGGGAATAAATGCTTAATGTTACTTTAATTGCTTAAAGTGTATAGGATGACCCTGTAGAACTTTGTTTTTCTGTGTTTCAAAAAATATGTTAATCTCCTAATGCCCAAAAATGTTTTGTCAAAAAAATAGCTGCTGCTGCTTATGGAATAAGTGGCAAAAATGTTCTGAAGGAAAAAAACTCTGAGGTTCTTACCATGCTTTCCCTACTGAAAGGGACTAAATGTGCCTCCAAGAGACTCCCAGTGCTTGTTGGAGTTTTCTCAGCCAGTGGGCTTGAGCTACTGCCTTACCTTCAGCCCTCACCTGTTTTTCTTTAGCTCCCACAGGGCACCCAACAGAATTTTATTTCCATTTAAAGTGGAAACCCTGTTGGGGCTCTGCAATATTCTAATACATCTGGAGAGTTGGGAGACAACACTTAAGAAAATTACTGTTTTTTCCATGATTGATCCCAGTTGACTTTTTTTCTAACCAGTCATTTAATTTTCTGTCTTCTGACTTCCAGATACATATTATTTTTATAAAAGGACACTAAAGGAAAGGCACAATGCAGGTTTGGGGTGAGATAAGAAGCTATTGTAGAGCATTAGGCCCATAAAAGAAATTAAACACTAATCCTTTGTGACATCAGGTAGTGCATATTTTTAAGGAGCCATATGTTATAGAAGATGAGTGAAGACTAAACTGAAAATGTACTTTTTAAATACTTGATGACTTAAAAATATTATTTTTTTTTTCTACAGAGAATGGTATCTCAATGGTGACTATTTAGTGCTGCTGGTGTCTGTCATCCTCATTCTTCCCCTGTCCTTACTGAAAAATTTAGGTAAGCAGGAGAGTGCAATCAAAATTAAAAAAACCATTGAAAATGCTGTGGGGAAGTGGATTGATAGAATGTTTGCGTCTTCATGCTATGTGAAGCAACAACTGTTTCCAAACTTGTTTCTTGGGACTAATTAGTTTATAGGTAATTGCTATCAGTCTACTTGAATAAAAGAAAAAAATTAATCAATACAAGTATCCTAAATTACAGATGTGTTTTTGGAAAATGAAAGAACAGTAGATAGGTGGCTTTAGAACAAGGTCAACAGTAACCTTCTGTTCTTATTACAAAGTTTGACCTCTTTTGGTCAATAGTGAAATAATAAAATATTGTTATTAGCTGTCCTATAAGAGTCTCCAAAGAATAGGGATGACCCTGGGCAGTTAAATTGTCTTTGCAGTGTCTTTTCATTTTGGATCCCAAGCATCAGCAGACTATTCATACCAGATACTTTCTCTGAAATGGCTGTAATTCAGTGATATATGTGAATAATTCAGTTAACATACTTATTTGTACAGAGAATCTTGTAGTAGAACCTTTATAATCAAGTGCCTCAAATTTATTTATCAAGTTACTATTTCTGGAAATTAAGTAAATCAATGAAAACAGAAGGGAAAAGGCTGAGTTATCTAGTAGCACATGCTATAAGAATTAACTGTATAATCATTCTTCTTATACAATGAACAATTCATATAGTTGTTGCTGTGGGTTTTTTTAGTTCGCATTTTTTTCTTATAAGTTAAAAAGTTTAATACTACAGACTCACTGTATGTACAGACCCTAATATGTCTTTCAGAATTTTCAAATCTGGGTTGAGATTAGCAAAAAGTCAATGAATAATTAAGTAGTTCTGTGTGTAACGCTAAGAAA
Organism: Corapipo altera; assembly: GCF_003945725.1. Lineage (NCBI taxonomy): Eukaryota > Metazoa > Chordata > Aves > Passeriformes > Pipridae > Corapipo > Corapipo altera. The sequence goes on from NW_020884873.1 coordinate 36,894,177, forward strand.
ATCACAATCTAAAACTATAACTGATGGAATATATTTTGTCATGATGCTTTGACTTGAATGGTGTGTCTGTTTATTGTACCTTAGATTTTTTTTATTTTTTTTTTTCTTTCTTGGTCACAGGGTATTTGGGCTATACCAGTGGCTTTTCCTTACTTTGCATGGTCTTCTTTCTGATTGTTGTAAGTATAATCTTGTTGAGATCCAGTGCTTGCAAAACTGTGTTTCAAAGTGAAATTAAACACAGTTTCTGAAAATTTTCACATCTTGCATTAGTCAGAGTAATAATAAATGCATGGCTTTATTTCTAGGTAATTTGGAAGATGTTTCAGATTCCTTGTCCTATGGACAGTGACATTATGAATGCGACATTATTAAATGGAACACTGGCACCTTTGGTAAATGAAAACATAACAAATGATATGTGCAAGCCAAAATATTTCATCTTCAATTCGCAGGTAACTGACTGAAATCAAACACTCTGTTGAAAATAACTGAGACTAAATACATAGCAGATAAATTAGGTCACTTTTCTTTCAAGTATTTGCCCAGTTCTAAACTTGGGATGTGTTAAGACTTTCTGTTCCAGTAGACTTGGGCACTGTTTACCTCATGTGAACTGGGTGTTTCTACATTCCAAATACAGAGAAATTAGCAGAGCTTGATGTGCCTGTTTGAGTGGCAAAAAATACATCTTTCATTCTTCAGCACGGCATTTCTCAACCTTGGTCGAGTAAGCTAGTGAAGCATTTTAAAAAGTTGATTGCAGAAGAAGGTGAAGGAAATAAAATTGTAAAAGCATGCAAATAGGAAGTGTTTGCCAGGGTTTGGGATAGACTTGTTCCCAGTCACAAATTCTTGAGTCATGAATGCTCCCAATTGCAGTGGTGAATGTCCACACATGGAGAAGTATGTGTAATACCTAATACCAAGATCAGGATGTAGTGGCTTAAGCCTGTGACTTGCAGAACATAATTTTGAATGCAGATACATTCAGATCAGCATGGACTTCAGTGACATTAGAGATGATTTGGTCCTCAGGGTCTGGGTTTAAGAAAACACAAACTTGTTTTATTTTATTCTAAAGTTTCTGGTTTAAAGAACAGCTAGTCTTCTTCAAAAAATAAACTAATACCTAAGTCAAAACTGAAGAATCTACAGATGATTATTTCTAAACTTAATTTTTTAGTGCCTGTTGAGATACTTACAAAATATACTTTTTTTTCAGACTGTCTATGCTGTCCCAATCCTAACATTTTCTTTTGTCTGCCATCCTGCAATTCTTCCTATTTATGAAGAACTGAAAAGGTAAATGTTAGATATATATCTATAATTCCACTAAACAAACAAAGTAGTATGAAACAGTATGTTCTCACAACTAACAATGTTTCTTTTCCTTACAGCCGAAGCCGTAAAAGAATGATGAATGTATCCTATGTATCTTTTTTTGCCATGTTCCTCATGTATTTACTGGCTGCTCTCTTTGGATACCTGACATTTTATGGTGAATATTGCCTACTCTGCTTTCTGTTAAATTACTTATGTTCTGCAAAACCACAGTATTATTTTAAAGATAGAACAAGAAAGCATTTACTATGGGTTCTAAGTATACACTGTTTGTTGGGGGTGTTTTTAGTGCTTCTGTAAGGGCACACCCAAAAGGAGATCAGTGGTAGACTTAGGTCCGAGACACAGGATTAAAATTGGATTAAAACAGATTCCATGCCTCCAAGTCTTCCCTGTGTAAAATGGAGACATGCTTACAGGAGCTCTTAAGGCTTTCAGTTCATGTTGATGTGACTGTAAAATTTGCTTAGAATTTAGAGCAGAAGCAGTTGTTTGGAAAGTATATCAACTACATCTAATGAAAATACTATTTTCTTTATAGGAAAAGTCGAACCAGAACTGCTTCACACCTACTCTGCTTATCTGGGTGCTGATGTTCTCCTTCTTATTGTGCGTCTCGCTGTTCTTATGGCTGTAACCCTCACTGTACCTGTAGTTATTTTCCCGGTAAGTAATTTATTTTTTTTATGTCTTACTACCAGTTTTTATTTTCATCACCTGTACTCCTGCAGTCATTTACTGATTTGGGAACTCCTGTTTATTAGTTTAGAGAGTTTTTCTCTTAACTGAAAACAGAAATTCATTCCAATAAGCTTGGTGAAATATAGCTATACTGTTAATTTAAATAAATATGCAACATTTACGAAGCAGCAGGTACAAATACATTCAGTTATATTGTTTTCCTGGTATGATTAAATCAATTGGGAAAATGAAACAGACTGGCCCTTTATATAGAGTACTTACACTGTTGTGTTATCAGCTTACAAAAGTCAGCGTGTTTTTGTACATACATTGTGGACACAATCGGACCATTTAGGTGTGTATTGTTGAGCAGCATCCATAGAAGTTACAAAATTCCCTGGAATTTATTTTTGTTCAAGACAGGTGTTTTTCCTTGGTTGTTTTTTTTTTTCCATTACTGACTGCGCTTTGAAAATCTAAATCACTGAAAAGAGGAAAAAACCGAGAAACACAGAGCTGCCTCTCAAGTGCAGGAAGTAAATATCTAAAAAAAAAATTGTTTCGTATTTCGAGTTCTATTAAAATATGAAGTGTTCAGGAAAATAACATTAAAATACTTTCAGAAGGAAGGTCTAACTCAGGTGACAATCACTGTCTTCCACACTAAAGACTAAACTGTCTTTTTTTTTTTTTTTTCTCCCCCTTCAAAAGATCCGCAGTTCCATTACGCAGCTGTTGTGGGCAGGGAAGGAGTTCAAATGGTGGCGTCATTGTTCCATTACAATTGCTCTTCTGGCATTTACCAATGTGCTTGTTATCTTTGTCCCTACTATTCGAGACATCTTTGGATTCATTGGTAAGCATTCCCTTGTCAGTTGAAGCAGTCTTTCACATTTTAGAAAAGGCAGTTTCTATGTAATTAAAGTATGTTTACCTGTTTATGAATATTTCTTTCTGTGCTTTTTCTATACAGGTGCTTCTGCAGCTGCCATGCTGATCTTTATACTTCCTTCTGCCTTCTATATCAAATTAGTGAAGAAGGAACCAATGAAATCAGTGCAAAAGATTGGGGTATGTATAGACAGATATGTAATTACACTTGTTTACTAATTCAGAGAAAAAAAAGTGATTTTTCTGCTTCATGATTTAAGAATTTCAAAGTCCTGTTGAAGATAATCAGTAAATTGGTATTTAATGTTAATTTAAAATGTGGGAGCTGCATAGGAATTAAGAAGCTGAGGGGCTGGCCATCACAAGGCTCAGTTCACTTCAGTGACTTCTCTCAGCCCTTGGCCTCCAGTCTCAACAATAGTTGGGTCATTCCGTTGCTGATAAGAACGAGATTTCAACAGAATACCCTTAAAAGCTATACTAGAAAAGGCTTAACAATCTTTAAATAGTCTTTTAAGACTTATGTATGTCATTTAACCCATAAAAGCTGACCTCTTTTTGGTTTATTCTGACTGTTCTTGGTGCTCTTACTGATCGTAGACATACTGACTCAGAATCAAATCTTAGACATACTGGGTTAAGTCAGCACAGTGTCATAGCCTGGCTGGTATCAGCAGCTACATTAACTTTCCTTAGTTGAGGGTGAGGTCTGCTGTATTGAAAAAAAAGTACTTTTGATTTGGAAAAGGACCCCAAGTATGAGAAAGGTAGTTCCTTATCATTGACTTGATCTCTTGTTTCTTTGTCCTTCATGAGCAATGGCATTTTTGTTATATATAGGCATGACTTTATAGTAGTGTATATCATGGTTTAACCAACAGTATCATAGCAGAATCCGAAGTACTTCTTCTATGTTTTCTTTTTTTCAGGCTTCATTCTTCTTTCTAAGTGGAATAATTGTGATGACTGGGTGTATGACACTGATTGTTCTAGACTGGACCCAGAATGTTACATCTGATGGCCATTAACTGCCCTGGTTTAATCTCTAGCACTCCACTTCAAATGCCAGTGTTCACTCAGATACCTCCTGAGAACGAAAATGAGCTATTCAGCTTCCTTTGAAAGGCAGATTCTTTGTTGATGGTTCTTCTGACTGTAGAATATCTGAACTCTGTCTTTAAGAAATTATTCTGCATGATGGAAGTGGATATTAACATCAAACTATGTGAGTGTCTGGCTGACAGAAGTGACAACTTTATTCCATTCCAGAGAATGGACAGAACTCTCTGTAGACTTTTATCAAGCCATGTTTGGCTTTCGTCATTGTTACTTGGATATTTTGTTATTTTACTTGAATGTGCCTAATGGAACCATTTGATGTGAGAAAGAACTCTTTAATTTAAAGCAAAGTGTTTAAATAACCAATGAGAGAGAGAAAGAGAGAGAGAGAAACAGTTATTTTTTGTACCAAAAATTCTTATGGACCTCAAAAGCACTATTTTGACTGTAAGAAACACTTTTCTAAAGAGAAGGAAAGAATAACAAGAAAAGCTCATTAAGAATATTTAATCAGTGTCCTAAATTAAATTATTAAATTTAGTTTGACTTTCTTGATCTCTTCACTCTCATGACCAATGACAGGACTCAAGGATACAGCATGAAGCTGAGTCAGGGGAAGTTTAGGTTGGATATCAGGAAAAGGTTTTTCACCCAGAAGGTGGTTGAGCACTGGAACAGGCTCCCCAGGGAAGTGGTCAGAGCACCAAGCCTGACAGAGTTCAAGAAGCGTTTGGACAATGCTGTTGGACACATGGTGTGATTCTTGGGCTGTCCTGCGCAGGGCAAGGAGCTGGACTCAGTGATCCTGATGGGTCTCTTGCAATTCAGTATATTTTATGATTCTGTAGAGGCATAATAAGAAGAAATTTTGCTTTTAAAATGCTTCTGACCTGTTTCGACCAAAACAGGTCAAAACTCTCTGATAATAAATGCTTCCCATGAAATTCACCTAGTTCAAATTAGAGTGAAAATAATCCTGAAAATCATTTGTCAGCTTACTTAAGTAACTGCATTTACCTTATTACCCAAAAATGGTGTGGAAACCCAAATTTTCAAGCTTTAAAAAACCCCACTGTTTAGAAATGGGTACATTTGAGAAAAGCTTATGTAATCTAAAATTGTAAAGATGGCATTGGCATTTCCCTTCTTGAGGTACTCAGTAGTGCAATTGAGTAAAACAGGGTTTGGGATTTTTGCTTTTTTGGTTTGTTTTGTTTTGTTTTTCCTATTGTAGATATAAACTGAATGGCACTGGAGCATAGGATGCCATTAATACAAAACTCCCTCCTCAAATTCCCTTTATTAATAAGGTCCATTTTCAGTTGTAGCAATGTCCGTTAGGGTTTTTTCTGTCCAATATATCTTGAAACACTCTGTAGGAAAACAAAAAGGTCCTAAATTAGTCTACTACTTGTATAATATTCAAAAACTGTACAGTATTTCTCAAATTTCTCATCCATTGTTGGTTTTTGAATTACTTGACTATTCTGTTTCTGAGTCAAATCCACAAAATAACTGCACCAATATTTCATGCTTGGTACAAACTCTCTTCACACACATAACTGGGATTCCTCTTCCAATTTATACTGTATAGTAGTATTAAAGATAACCTCATAGGCCGGATAGTCATCTCATACTTGTTTGCTTCAGAGATAGATAGGTTTCTTATGAGCCTTAGCTGACGAAACAGGTGCTGTATGGTTGTGATGAGCTATTTTGTTTCTAGTGCATGTTTACTCTTTCATTCTTATCCCAGGTTGAAGAGAGATAACACTTGTATAACAGCGTACTTGGCTTATAAGAGGTTCTCAAACACAGCAATATTGGGTACAAAAGCCTAGAGAGAGATTATTAATGAAATAATCATGGCAATGTGGTCAACCATCTTCATCTGACACAATGTTTTAAAAAATTATTTACAAAGGTCTGCTCAGTCTTTGTGTCAGAGGGAATAACTAAGGGCCTGTAATCCATTGATTAAACAGTGCCTGAGACTTTTTTGCTCTTATAGAATTAATCAAACAAACCTAAACAATAGTGTTTGGCAAATAATGTTAATCTCTGCCCAGCCATTTAAAATCTATGAAAAACAACTGCAGATATTTTGTATTGATACTTCTGCATGACTGTAAGTACTGGTCACTTAAGTCTATAGTGTAAAACTGTAATGAGAAGTTAGATTTCTCATGTGTTATTTGTATTATTAGTTTGGTGGTACTCAACTGGCAATTAACAATCCTGGAGTCAGCACTGACTAACACTCCTTAGGTACTTCTCTGCCTCAGGTACTGCACATCCATGGCTAACTATCCCGTGTTACCTGATCTCCACAGAAGTGCTGAGCACATGCCTCCTCAGTACTTTGGCAGCTTTTCTTCTTCCTCCACAAATGTGCAAAGGTGGAAGAGGATTAAAATGTTGTCTGCCTTTGAGCAATTTGTAGCACATAAGGGATGAAGTGTTTCCCTTGCTAGCATTCAAAAAGGAGGAGAGAAAGTGAGAAATAGCCTCCTTTCTCATAGTAACCATAGAAAAGAAAGGAGTTGTAAATGAGAAGTTACTACAAAGTCCTTCTCAACAACCAGAAAGGAGAAAGATTTTTGTGATGACACCTCATAAGATATTGTACATGTCATTAATTTTCTGAATGTAGCAATTTCCAGATTATACATTGTGTGTCATATTATTTGATAACTGACTCTCCACCTGCAACAGTTGAGTTCCACTTGGCTGGGTTGATTTCCAACATATGATTTTTTTAATTATTATTTTTTCCAAACCTGTCTGTTTAAAGTTACATACATTACAAACCACCTAAAAGAGCAGCTTCAGTATTAAACCACTGTTTTGTCACCTCAGTTAGACATTACTGTCTTCCATGATATTTCAGTCATAAATGTAACATGTTATTTATAAAACATTAATCCATTAAAACTAAACCTATTTTTCAATATTTATGATAGTCTATGTACATAAATTAAATTGTATGTGTGTATATACTGTAAGTATAATGTATATAATGTAGGTTTGGAATCCAGGATTTATGTATATATTCTTCTCTCATTACTGATTGTAACATCATTTCAAGGAGTTGTTCATGTTGTACATCTGTATAACAACTGTCAAAGGAAAGAGCCTTTTACAACAGTATAATGCTTACAGAAATGGAAGAAGTGTGTTACACCGAAGGTGTGTAATAAAACACTAAGACTGTATTTACTACAAATGTATATGTTGCAATAAACACAGGAATCACTTGGGTCCATAGAAAGCATTGTTCAGGTTCATGTATACTTTTCCTCTAAGATTTACCATGGATGTTACGATTTCCTGAATGCAGCAGGTTAACAACCTTTGCGATCTAACCTATTTGTTAGGCTGCCAAATTCGGGCATCCTGCGGTACATCTGTGTACATATGTAAATACCCACCGTATTGGTCAAGGCCAGCAGTACAGCTGCAGTTGTTGGCTAGACTGTTGGCCAACAACACAGTTTCAATGAAACATTGTATGTTTGTTTTAACTGAAATAAATAAATAGATAATCCTAAGTAATGGTGTGGTGTTTTCTTGGGGGGAGGCATTTGGAGGATTTTCTTTAAAGATGATATTAAAAAATGTACCTTTAATTTCATGCATATTTAACTTACTGAGCACTCTTTAGGAAAACAGGCCGGGAAGAAAAAATGTCGTACAATCACATCTACGATTTATGACACTACAAGGGTAAACAGAACAAGACTGGGCATTAAAACAGGAGATTAAATTCTGCAAGGAATCTGTATTATATCATTTTTTTTAATTTTTTTTTTTTTAGAACAGGCATAGCTGGAGACAAGACTCAATGTGTTAGATCTTGTGTAAGTGTAAAAAATGAGTGAGTTTTGCTGAAATCCTATGCCACTTTCCTTCATTTGAATCTCCAAGAGAAGAATAACTGCTTAGGTAAAATTTTCAAAACTGGTGTGTCTGTTTCACTTCCATTTTAGAAACTGGGTAAAGACTAAATGCAGTGTATCTATTCTTAATTCTCAAAAAATCTCTATCAATTCATATGAATACCTCTCCCAAATATTAATAATCAGGTGTGAGAGACACTGGAGTTGTAACAGTGTGTCTTGTATGCAGCAAAACAGTATAGGAAAGGAATATTAAAGAGGTATAGTTAAGTACCCTGAAATTAGGAAATGCCTCAATTAAGGTTGTATTAATTACATGATAGCATAGTATTTTTTCCTGGAATCCTCACTTCGTAGCTGTTCATTATTTTCTATTATGCTTTCTGTTCACAGTGTTTATGTATTTGTGCAAAGTCCTGATGGGGGATGAATGTCCTCATTTCTCCCTAGTTCTCATTTTAATGTCTTCTTTGTGAAACACAAATTATTCATTTGCACAATGTTGCAGGCCTGTAAGAAGGTGTTAATCAGTATACAGCTCTGGGGACCTGGAGCATGAAGAGGCAGTGCTGTGAAGCAGCCATGTATTTGAGTCCACAATTTAATGTGCACTTGCTTATTTTGTACTTCAACATTTGCTTACAACCATCTGAACCATAACGTTAAACAGGTTTGGCGTGATCATCATTCTTGAAACAAGAACCCTAAGCATCAAGTTAGCCATTTGGAAAGGGTGATCAAGTCTGGAAAGGCTCATTCTCTTAAGTTGCCCACCATCACAAAGGAACTTCATAGCAGCAAAGAAGCCCTTTCCCTAGAACGCTGCTTGACTAGCTGAACAATTAAGCCCACCTCTATGCAATCAGGCATTTCTATCAACTTAAATAACATGAGAAACAGTGTTTTCTACACACTTATTTCTCTCAAGAGCTGGCTCATCATGTGAGGTGAATGAGATAGTGCAGTGATTTAAAAAAAGAAACCGAAATTTCACTGTGACAGTCTAAAATCCTGTGCTTTGAACGTCTCTACCTGCCATGAGGTCTTTGCTTCAGAAGATGGTTGTCACTTAGACTTTAATCACAATGCTGAGATTTGTGAATCTCTTGAAGTCTATGCAGGTAACAGGGGGCATCTTTATTTCTGATTCCCTGGAAATTTTCCTTTCTTCAACCTGGGTTTTGCCAAGTCTGTCCTGTCCCAAGGTCATGCCTAGGCACCTGACCCTCAAGTGTTCATGCAGCAGCTGGATTGTATCAGGTCGTGCCCTAAGGTCCTCTGTGGCTTAGCTCATATCTCTGTTTGCAGGGCAGCACAGCTCCCATTCAGTCTGTGTGCCCAGGTTCCCTTTCTGGAAAAACAGAGCAGAGCGTGGCCACTGTATGCCCACATTTCAGTGCCAGAAGAAACCAAGATACCATGAGAGAGCCTCCAATCCTGTCCTTCAAGGAATGTGGATGTGCCATCCCATCTCCAGTGCAGATGTGCCCAGCACTGTCTTTCTTGGCCTTTCTGCTTTTAGTCTCTTGAGTGTGACAGTCTAGACACCACCTGCTTTCACATGCATTTCCTTCTGTGTTCTTGCACAACTGCTTTGAGCTGTCAGAAAGTGAGTCTCTCAACTCTGTCACTCTTGCTTGCAGCCTAGTCCCAGTTTGCCACCTCCCCAGTAATACCACCTCTTGAAGCTCCTCCTGCCAGCCACCTTTCTTCATCTCACTACTTTCTTGACTATGTGCCTGCCCCGTCCTTAAACATTTACTGTACCCAGGCACAGCCAGAAATATATTCCTTTGATTTTCCTAGTCTGTTCCTAGGTGGTCTCCTTATGGCCACGACTCTAAATACAAGCCTTATTTTCTTATTTTCTGGCCATCTCTCCAGTCACGTCTCTCCAGCAGTCCCACAGGGGCTACTTCAGGAGCCCAGAGAAACCCACTTCCATGCTCAGTTCAGGCACCTCTTGCCCCTCAAGCCTTTGGCTGAGCAAAAAGCCCTGCTGTAGAGGATGACAGGGACATCTTTTCCAAGAAGAATGATTCATTATTTTTTATGTCCTCTTTTCCCTGATTTTATTCTCATAGAGGCCAAATCATTTACTCTGACTGTCTTTTCACACAGATGCACAAAAACACCGCTCTGCTGCAGTTACACATGATGGAAAATGTCAGGAGAAGAATCTGAAGCTAGGTACCATTTAAAAGAACAGAAACATACTCCAGTGAGAGAAGAGTCATTTAATCCCAGTAACAGGTGGCATAATCTGTCTTGTTTGAAAATGTTATTTAGATTAGAAATAAGTGCTATTTTTAATTTGCATTATTATTTACATATACTAAAAAGGAGAAAAAAAAGGGTTTCCATTTGCAGAACATAAACTGATAGGTAATATATGTTGGATAGGTACTAACAATAATGCAGAAATCAGTATGGGTCTTGGAAAGGAAGTTTAGTTTATATAATTAGCTTTTTCGTGATCTTTAAAAGTCTTCTTCACATCATTGCCAAACAGCTCATATTCCAGCAAAATTAAATGGAGCTAAGTGAGGTGCTGTGGGTATTCCCACATGCTCAGGAGTTATTGGGCTGGGACTAACATGATCAATGACACATGTACTTTTTGTTAAAATAAATATCAGTTTGTGAACCTCCAATATTGCTCCTTCCTGCTCACTTCAGTAAAATGACTCAGTGCACTGGTGGGTGGTAGCTCAGGGCTGGAGCCAAGGTGACTACACGTAACAGACAGACAGACAGATCTCATGAGACATGGCACAGACTGCCCCCAGGCACCTCACCCTGCCTGCAGCACAGGCACTGGAGGCTCCACTTGAATCCTCACCGAGGTCTTGGGCAATGAATAAAACTGGTAGGCACTTCCACTGTGGGCAAGACATGGGGAGTGTGCCCCAGCATCATGGCTGAGGAAAACACTGAGGAAAATGTTAAGATGGGGATCAGAACAGGCACAGCAGAGCCTCAACTTTGCGGAAATACGAAGAGCAGCCATGTAGACCATGAGCAGTTTCCCTCTTTGTCCATCAGAAAACAGTGGCAACCAATCAGAAGATTGTTTTGAAGTAGCTGCCCCTAAATTATTTGCAGTTGTGCTTGCTTTTCTGACACAACGGGGGAGGCATCCACTCTGAAACTGTTGCTCTGTGAGGACTGGTGGGCTTCAAATGAAAATGGCATATAAGGGATGTGTTTTTTGGGGAAACAAGTGAGGAAGTTCCTAAGAACAGCAGCTGCAGGAAACTGAGCTGTCACAAGAAGCTGCCAAAGTTACAGGGGCCGGTGCTGGGTGCAGGTATTTCCTGATGAGGAACAGTGCCAGGAGCAGCAAGCCTCCTGCATGCACTGGCCTGCCTGCAGAAATTGAGCCAAAATGTCTTGAGTGCAGGAAATTATGAAATCTGCACTAACACGGATCGAGTGCCCATGGGGACTGTCTGTAGCCCGTTGCCGTCACACAGCTCAGAGGGGCTGCATGCTTTCTGCTTGTGCCAGGTTTTGACACTTGCTCTCTTCCCAAAAATCAGATCCCAAAGGTCTCTTGCCTTACTGCAAAGATGATGTTTCCAAGCACAAACAAGACTTACATTCTTCTAAACATGGACATGGATGTCCCAGGAAACATTTTGAAGTCCTGTTTGCTACAACAATCGTGGTTTGGGGTGACACTGTGTGTGTCTGTGTCTGGATGTACACACTGGGAATAGAAGGTACAGGGGCTCTTTCGATATATTTCCACTTACATGGAAAGACAGTAAAAATTCAAATGGAGAAGTGAAGAAAACAATTTCTCTTCCAGTAAACCAGACAAGAGCCAATACTGATTTCCACACCTATATTGCTTTTCTTGGTCCCAGAAAGATCCATGATTCTCAAATTCCTCTCACACATCGTACTTTGGAAGCCCGTGCTCACTCTAACAGCCACTGCAAACTGGCTCTTAATCTTCATTTCTTCCATGAGAACATTCATTTCAGGTATGCTGTATTTCATATCCTGGTTCCTTCAGATCTTATACAGTTAATGTGAACTGTAAGGCAACAGCCTTTTTTCCCCCCAGGACCCAGCCCTAAGCTCTGCAGTGAGCCAGGTCACAGTGTATTTCAAAACTGAGTTTGTAGTTTAACATAAAACAAATGTTTTTGGTTTTTTGCTGCCACAGATTTCCACCCATTGTGGTACGTCAAATGCAGCACTTCACTACTCCAGCACTTAACAGAGGCAGTTTCCATCTCGTGGTTAAATTTCTCAACACATTTAAACAATCGGTATCTTGGATCAACACACTGCTTATCTCCCAAGTCCCAGTGGAGAAGTCCTATGACGGTTATTATGTCTGAGCATGGCTAACTGCTGGAATATCCATCTGTCCTCCCCTGCAAATTTTAGTTTGGCAGGGAACATGAGTCTTCTCTTCTGCATTTTCTAGCAGCAGCTTCACCAAAATTAAACCTCTGAAGTATTTCCTTTTTTACTTGAATGTGGATAAGCGTGTGAAAGAATCAGATACAATCTTTGTCATCCAGAAACTTTAGAGAACCATGAAAATCCTTCTGAAAAAGGCATCAACAACTACTTAGAGTAACTACTTTGATTGCCTTCTTATTTTTATAAATACTGAGTAAACTTAAACACATGGAACCTAAAGTATTCTTACAGTTTATTTTATTTCTGTCAGTTCTGCTGTTATCTGAGTAAAGTTGCCCGTGTGATTCAGCCTTTTCCATGCTGAAGTGACTAGAATGGTGCTTTCCCTGTCTATGCACAATGAGTGCACATAGTCCAATAACATAGAGATAAAACAGAAGTTCCTCTGCAGAATCTTTCCTGCTTTCATTTCTCTCACTCTTCTTCAGACTAATGTATTGTAGCTTTACCTTCTCCCTCCACTACAGACACCCAAGACCATTCACTTTGCTAATTCTCACAAGGTTTTGAAAACTCTTAGCACTTTCTTTTTTTCTCACAAATAAATGTCTTTGCTTTTCATTTGCTTAGTAGTTTCCAACATGATCTTTTCAGAGACTGTAAAGACGACCAGATTTCAAAGTAGAAGTACATAAGGCCTTTCTGCCTAGTCTAACAAATTGACTGCAATATTTTATAGAAGTATAAAAGAGAGGAAATATTTGGAAGACTAAGTGATAAAGAAACTGTGAGAAATATTGCAATATCATGGTAGTGAGTATGGCAGCCAACTGATGCATTAATGTTACTAAATTGTAGATTGCCTTCGATGCTGGAAAGCTGAAAATTAACAGCACAAAGTTTTCTCTTCATCCTCCTGCTGCAGCTCGGCCATGTTTACCTGCTGCCCTGCACAGTGACCCAGTTTGCAAAGCCTCAGGGTTTGTGCTTTGCTTCATTAGCCAGTGTTTCCTTTATCCATGAGCCCACTCTCCCTGTAGCCTTCCAAGGAGCTGGTGGATGTGGAAAGCTGGCAGATGCTGGGGCACAGAAGTGGGCTGCTGCCCAAAAGGGATAGGTGTCCAAGACAAAAACTCAGGTGTGTGCTAACAAAAGGGATGCTTGATCAAAGGCTTCTGCTTCGTGGTGCCTAAAGGCTGGGAATGAGACCTGCCAGCAGCCAGTTATCCTACCCAGGGAAAGGAGCTCCCACTGTTGGCCAAGCACCCACCACAACGGGGTCTGCTGGCCCCTGCTCACAAGCAGGTCAGCTTCCCTGAGGGCTCCAACAGGCAGGAGTGAAAACGTAACAACAACTGCATTTTTGGAGTTGGCACTGGAACTCACTGAAGCACCAGTCACAGGAGAGGAAAGCAAGCCAGAAGAAACACAGGAGGGAAAAGGCCTGCAGAAGAGCAGAAAAGGAGAATGATTTCATGACTGTGAAGAAGAGAGAAAGTGGCAAATGAGAAGGGAGATGAGAATGTCTGTGCAAAACATAAGAAATCCCAAAGTGGTTTTGTGGTTATTTGTTTGCCTCCTTGCCTTCCTTGAACAGGAAGGGAGAAAGGACTTGGTGAAAATACTGCTGGATAAGGTACACAAAACAGAATGTGTGAAGAACTGAACATCAGCCAGCCCAGCCTTCAAAGCTGCTCAATTAATAAATATTCAGAATCTTTTGGAATTATTTTGAAATCATGTGAAAAAAATACTGGAGAAAACTCTACATGTTGACAGTCTCCAAGGGAAACCTGAGTCATTACTTAACTCTTGTTACTTAATGCCCACAAGGCTATCTTCTTATCCCACTGGCACATTAACATAAGTAATAAAATAAATCACTCTAAGCCAGAATCTTTTCTGCAGGAAATTCTCAGTGAAATCAAGGGAGTAGCTTGTCAGAACAGCATGGAGGTCCACATCGCCATTTAAACGTGGATTTTTAGAGTGGATAACCATTACAAATAAGCCAAAAAGGGATGACTAAGTTTTTTCAGACTTCATCTGACTGTTTCTGGCTCTTGAGCAAAGATATATAAACCCTTTCTTGTCCTGGTTTTCAAGCTGACAATGAGGAAACTCATCCTGGAAAATAAAGAAGTGCTCATTCCTGGCAGCCAAGAAGTGGTGGGCAGCAACAGCTGGTGCAGCAGCCATGGCCCATTGCAGCCAGTGCAGTCTCACAACAGCCCTTACAGGTAAACTGCAGGCAGATGATTCCTCCTTCTCCTAAGCAGCCATAGAGCAACTACACAGGCATTTTTGTGCCTCTCTCCAGAAAAACATTCTCTTACTTTATGAAAAGCTTTTGCAGTGATGTGTTTTGGTACTACAAATATAAAATGTAAATCTTTCTTATTCCCTAGGGAAATAGGGAGCCTGATACACAGCTTTGAGGGACCCTAGGTTTGCCACTCTATACCAAAACATACCAGTGATGCTGGAGGTTTTCTACTCACAGTCAGTTACAATATCCTGAATCACATGAATCTCATAAAAATTGCCAAGTCATAAACAAGCGTCTGACCTTGAGCTAGTAACTGTACTTCCTGAAGTGCAACATAAATAAATCAACATAAAATGGTATGATTGATGCAATTTTCCAGGAACCAGATAGGAAGGAAAAGAAAGTAAGTATTTTTTTCTGGCCAAAAGATTGATGGTGATATTCACATCTGAAGGGAGGAATTTGCCTTGACTCATAGGAAATATCTTTGTTCTTGGGGATTTAAAAACAGCCTCCATGGAACAAAATAGATGGCCTGAACTATGCCTGTGTTTTGAGGAAGGATAACTTTGCCTATTGAAAAGAATAACGAAGTGAAGAAGTATGTTAATGGAATGTTAGGTCATTTTCGTTTTTCTTTATAGCTGGCTGCACCAAAGGCAAATGACAGTGGTGAATTATTTTGAAGAGCATAGCAACACAGAAAATGAGAGAAATTTAGATTTTGAATAATTAATTTGGATTATGTTGCTGTTGTCAAGTTGTTCATTTATTTGGAAGACATAAAAATTGAAAAATTCTTTGCTTTGAAGAGATTTATAGTCTTAACAATGGTGATCTTACGTGATTTTGGTACTAGCTGTCATATATTTACCTTCACTTTTTTTAAACCTACCATAAAGTTAACAAGGATTAATTGAGGCACTAACTGAAAAAGAGCTGCAAATCCCCTCCAAAACCCAGTGAAGGTGCTCACTCATCATCTAATCAAATTTTCTACACAGCAGAATGTCTGAGGATTATTAAAACCAACTTCAAACCCGACAGCATCATTACTACAGTCCCAGGGTTGCTTTTATTGCTGAAACATAAGTAGCCATGCTCCTAGAGCAATGATGTTGCTTGGAGGAGATGAACAGCACTTAGTCCAGTCTTGCCTGAACTGAAAGACAACTTAAGTTGGCTTTCCCTGCATGGTTCTTGGAGCTCTGAGGATACAAATAAATTATATGCTTTAAGTACCTTGAATGGTCCCACTAACTGATGTTTCTTTTAAAGTAGCTTTGGAATCAAACCTAAAACAAGTTGTTGTTTTTTTAATCAAGACCTCCTATACAGAATGAATTTGGAAAATGAAGAAAGAAAATGGAACTCAAACTTCGCACCAAAACAAGCAAGTAACTGGGGCATGTGCTGAAGAAGGTGACAGGGAGAAGCTCTGCGGCATGAGAAGAGTTACCCTAACTCCCAGGTCTGCTGCAGATACCTAATCCTATTAAAAACCACACTGGATATTTACCAAAACGGTTCTCATGACATTTTCCAGGCCTAAATACCTCCATGTGTTTCACAGCATCAGGCACAGCACCCGTAAGAGAGGGCATGGCATCAGCATAGCCAGGAAGGCCAAGGGTAGCAAAACAAGTTGTGCTTCTGGGATGCATTTGCCAGGTATTTAGCCTTTGAACACACCATCTTTTCAGCTTTGTGGGTTCTTACAAATATTGCCAGATGTTAATGCAGCTGCACGAGTCAAAGAATTTCTCACAGATGCCCTTTCACAGTAAATGTTCCAAGGAACTTCTCAGCTACTGGACATAAAGGTGTTTCACAGAAGACATGGCCACTTTTGGAAGGAGACTTCTCAGCAGGAGAATTAGGAAGATGAAGAGAGCTGACTCAACATGGCTCCTGTGTGAATGTTTTACCTGAACACAGGTGTCCCCCTGCAGCCACCACCTTGCTGCGTGGGCACACAGGATGGCTGCTGGGAGAGAGGGCAGCAGCCACGCTGCGCACACCGGAGCTTCCCTGGGCCCCTCACGTGGGCCAGCAAAGCCACCATTATCCTCCAGGCAAAGTCATATGACAGCACACAGAACAATATTGCTGTGTTTCCTTCCCATTGACTAATTAGTTACCAATTTGATAGTTCAGAGAAAATTAGGAAAATTCCTGCCTGTTGCTGCTAAGTAGCTAAGTTATGAAAAAGTAACCATTTCCTTTAAATTCACTTCTCATTCTCCTCTTTTTACAAAAATTTCTTCATTCTGCTGGAATATAAGACCTTTTAACATTATTTTCTATCTGTTAGGTTTCTTGTGTCGGAAACATCTTCCTGACACACTGTATCAATCCTTAAAGAGGATCAAACAAAAAAAAAGAATAAAAATATTCAAATTTCAGAATTATTAGGATCCTCTTGAGGATGACTTTCTTGTTTTCCATTTCCTGTCAGAATTTGATTTTGCAAAGGAAGCTGACATATGCAAACCCTGATCACATCTCAGTATTAGTTTTATATTTAAACTTATGAGAGTGATTCAGATTTAGCTTGGGATTGTCAGAGCTTCAGGTGCTCATTTCTTTAACTCAGGAAACAGCTCTACAAGGAAAGCATATCTAAGGACAATACCGTGATAGATCAATAAGAGCATTATATGTCATAACACATTTCTATCAAAGATAAAGCACTTCCCACTTGCCTGAGAGGTGTATACCTATCTCCTGGAACAGCAAAAAGGAAAAGAGACAAAGCAGTATATCCAAAACCAAGCGCATACCAAAACTGATGGGGAAAACAGAAATAAACTAAAGAATTTTCAATTTAGATGTCAAAGAACTAACACTGAAATCTTTCCGTACATGTCAAACATGACTGTGGAAAAACTGCAACACAGCAGAGGAACACATATTCTCAGAGAAGTCCATTATAAAGCCATGGGAATCACAATTTAATTTTGTTACTTCCCTCCATAAACTTTGTCACACAAACACATTGTCTCCTTCACATGCTGTAAAATGAAAGATAAGAATACCCTGCCACATATATCAAAATAAGTTGTATTCAATAAATATTTGTATCAAAAGATAGAAAAGATATGTCACTGTAGCCAAAAAGCCACAAGAAAATAAAGAAGACAAGTTTTGTATACAGGGATTACATCTTTTATTAGACAAACTAGTCTAATTAAAAAAAATAAAACTAAAAGAAAGCTTGAAGGAGCACAAACTCTTATACAGATCTGAAATAGAAGCAGCAAACCAAAGTTTGCTATGAAACTACATTTCATAGCACATCACAGTCTGTTTCTTTCCTACTGTCACATCAGGCAGGTGATACGCCTCCCCACACTTCAGGGGATAAAATTATCAAATCTCTCCACTTTGCTGAGCAAGTATCAGCTACCTTTTCTTCTGGGTGGCCTAATTTACATACACCTAATTTGGCTTAGAGCAGCTTACACCCACTTCTGCCAGTTTGCTTCTACATCTTGCCTGGAGAAGGCCATGTGCGCTCAATAGTTTGCTTTACTCACCGTACAAACCTCAGCTTGCCAACAGGTGTTAGTGCACCTCATCTCCATGAATTGTGTCCTATTTTGTTGCCATCTCTCGTGATGTGCTAACACAGAATAATACAGATGCCTAGAAATCAAAGGGCAAGTTTTACTGCAGCAGCATGACAATGAGAGAAACATTTCAAGAATTAGCATCACTAGCATAAGAGAAAATAAACACTTCCATAGTAAGAAATAAATTCTTAGAGAAAATTACAGACTTGTGAATGAAATAGGAGAGAATTCTGTATGACACAGTATTTTTAGACTGGATAAATGCAGGGGGGTGAGAGTCATTTTTGTTAGTAGTTGGATATTTTCCAAGAGCAGTTCAACACTAGATTGAAAAGTTATTTTTAGAAGTTTTATTTCACTCTTCAAATGTGCAGTGTGGACTCAAAAATTCTGAGAGCATGCAAGCAAATTTCCAAATACTCAAACAGCCCCAGAGGGACCATCTAGATTTTGCATTTTATCACCAAGATGAAGGAGAGTACAGGGTGCGCATGCTGTCTCTGTGTCCATAGAGCATACTGGGATGAGGTCTGGATCAACATACTGGGCAATGCAGGTGAGCTGGCAGTGGGGTGTTTTAATTAGCAAAGTGTTCTGCCCTGAAGGTAGTAAAAAAAGAAAGTTTTGTCTGTCTTTAACTAATGACACTGGCACTCCACCTTTCCCATGATGTAATGTGATTTAATGTTATCTATGACGTAACTTAGCCTAAATAAAAGGGAACAAGGTAAGGAAAAAGGCAGGGGAAATAACATAAATTTCAATCCAAAAATTTGCCAAGCATGAGATCAAAATGATGAGGAAAAACTGTCTCCACTTTTAGAAGTCCCAACGCAGCACTGTTGTGTGCAAAAGGCCAGAAGAAGGTGGCCTTTGGTTATGTTACCATCCTCTTCACATTACACAGCTCATCAACTCTGTTGTTGCAACATTTTCAGGCAATTGATTACCTGGTTAGGAAGCACAACTTAATGAGTCATGAGCAGCAGTGTTTGTTGTGAGTGGCACGTGTTTGTTTAATCCACACGAGAAATTAAATGAAAAGCATCAGTAGCCATTTCAAACCAGCTGAACGTCAGAGAAAAGCAAATAGTTTTATATTTGTAATAGTACACACTGGCACTGAACCCTTCTCCTGCATGAAAACCAAAAGGCAAACAAGGACCCAGTGAATGCTTGTGCCCATAGAGGCTGCATGCATCGCTGGCAACGACTAGCCATGAAATTGAAAGCAAATATTTGCTCTGCTTAAAAAATGTTCAGACTGTAATAATTGTATAGTGCTGTAAGCTTCGAGAGCTTCTCGATCATTTATGGAGGCTGCCTCTCTGCTTGCTGAATATATACTGTACGTGGGGGGAGGTTCCCAGCAATTGGCTATCAGTCACTCCCCTGGTTAAATCCAGAACATGTTCAAACAGAACTATGCAAGTGAATCAAGGTTTGATATACCATATTTTTAATTTCCTGGTTCCCTGTAACACAGACTGCTGGGTTTTTTTGTGGCAGTGGGCATGGTCCAAAGTTTGATCCTTGTTTCATGTAAGGTCCTGATTTGGGTTTCTTAAAACCACAATCAAAATCCTGACATTACCTATGCCAGGCATGCTCCAAGCATTAGGTGGCTTGGGGGAAGTTGAGAGGCTGGATTTCTTCTGTCTCAACCAAGAATAGAGGAGGGGAGTCTGTGGCTGAGCTCGGTTACTTTTTGTCTGCTGCCAATCTGCCACTTGACACCCAGATTTTCCCACATCTCACCTCTTCAATAAACCACAGACTTTAGTGCAAAACCCAAAAAGTGCAAAACTCAAGGAAAATTGAAGAGTTCCACTCCCCTGGGATGCAGGAATAAATGCAGTTTTATTACCCAGAGATCTGTACAGCTTCTGTATGACTGTGGTCACTGCTGCAGGGAGTTGGAATGAGCTACCATGCTCCCTCCAGCCTGGCATATAGAGCATCCTCTCTGAGACTTACCAGAGGTTTGCATGACCAGCCCCCTCCTCTGTGTTATGAGGCAGCCCTCACCAGGTCTGACAATGCTGTGACCCTGCTCTGGTCCCAGTCACCCCAATGCTGCCCCTGTCAGCTCACATTGGTGTGCCCTCACTGAGGCTTCCTGGGTCCCAGGAAGGGTCCTGCTCTAGGGAATTGAAACAGCAGTACAGTGGGGACTCTTGAATATCCAGTCTGGGAAGGGAATATGAAGATGTGAGAGAAAAAAAAAATCCCTTGTCCAGGAGTGGGAACTCAGGTACCAGACAAGTTCTTGCAGAAAACTGCTGTAGATTAAAAATACTAGCTCAGGATTCAGAGAAGCAAAGCTGCTTGAGCACCACCTGCCTGTTTCTGCCTGTATCGTGGCCATTCTGGGAACTGATCTGAGCTCAAGGCTTGGAATAGTGTTGTTCCTAACCTGGAACAACAGGTGCCCCAGCCTGGCTCAAAGCAAATGAGATGTCTATGCAACTACAGCCTACTAAGGAGGCATGCCCCTCCCCAGAATCCTCCTTCCCTCTAGACCCTTGTAATTCCAAGCAATTATTTACATCATTACATCCTGGACTCACCATTACAGGCCAAATTTCAGAAAGCGCTTCAGCACAGAGTATGTTTTATGTATCTCTCTGCCTTCATTGACTTCAAGAAGCTTCCGGTCAGCCCTAATGCTGGCTGAGATTGCCAAAGAGGCAACTTCCCACAGTCCCCCTGCATGCACATGGAGAGTTGATGGACTCTGCAAAACCAGCACCACAACTCTTTCTGAAAACAGCAATACTAGATGACAATCTTTTAGAAAGGCATCCAGAATCTGAAACAGGTAGTATTTGCAATGAACATGAATATTTCAGAACACCTTTACAAAATGCAGTCACTCCTTACTTTTACATCTGCATTAGGCTGTGAGTAATACGAAAAACACACTGGGTTACGTACACTAGTCCATAATAATATTTCCAATGTGACTTCAGTACCTGAGTGCACAAAATTTGCAGGATCAGGCTACGGTTTGGTGCCAAGGCAAAGCTTTAGAAAGACAGCATTTTCAAATGGACATTGTGGACTAAGCACACACTTAACAAACTGCAATCAAGTTCTTGCATGAAATACAAGTTCTAAGCCTATTTACAGGAATTTTTTAAAATTTATTTATTATTAGAGCTATAGTAGCATCAACTAATATATAATGTACAATACATATCTGTAAATTTTAGCTATAACGTAGTAATACAAATTTGTATATCATATATACTGTAATATATCTTCTGCCTTCTAGTTATTCAGAGCTTTATACACCAGGTCTACTGGTAAAGCATGATCTTGTAAGAATTTTTTCTGCTATCACTTACCTCAGGATAAAGTCTTTTAAACCAACTTCTAGAATTTTACATGGGTCTTAGAAATGTTATTGCACTTTACCTATGACACAGTCTTATTAAAATGTTACCTGTTTTCTTCATCTTCTGAGTAAGTAACGTGAAACATGGTAAAACAGGAGGGACCTCTAGATGAGTGAAAGCAGTGGGAATCAAAACTACTGAATCTCTTCTCTGGTGTGAAGAGCCTCTGCTAATGTTTGACTTGCATATGTTCCACTGATAAACATTATCTTGTTTGCTGTAAGAAGGTACATGATTAGTTGTATGCACTGCTAAGTTAACAGCATCTTCTGCTAACGTGCTTGTCAGAAGAGGCTGTAGGACAAGGCAGGTAGTCTTCACTCAGATGTTCAACTTCTGGTCGCAGCAAGTGTCCCAGATAGGACACTAAGGGATGTAAGCTCAGATAGGAGAGGAATATTGTGGCAATGGATTTGCCATATGTAGGATGGAAGAAGTGCTGTCAGAGATGGACTAGTGAAGAAAAAGAAAACAGCTCAAATGTTATAGAAACAGAAGTTTTTAATGTGGTTTAAACAGGTTTCAAAATGGCTCTTGCTTTTTTGCAAAGTCACTGCTCCCTTTTCCCGACACCCCCTGTGAGGGACTTGTCTCCCATACAGGAGTGTCCTGGGAAGGTGTCCTGAGGTGTTTCTCATTGGCCTTTGTTAACCCCTTCCTATTGGTTGTTGACTCTTTACCTGATTGGTTTTTTCTATGTGACCCTGAATTTGTGATTGGTCCCCTTTTGACCCTCCTAAAAGCCTTATAAACCCCTACCCCACAATAAACTTCCTCTTTCATCCGTCTCTCCCTGGTGGTCTGTGAGCTCCTTATGGGGTTGTCAGGCCACGTGGCGGGGGCAGGGGGGAAGAGCATTCACCTTCCAGGTAATGGGCTGGCTCCCAGAGCCTGAAGGTCTCCCCCTCCCACTAATCCGTCGTAGAATATAAGTCCATAGTGCTGAAACACATTTTAGGTTGGCAAATATATAGCTGTTGGAAGACAATAAAACAGATGTTGGTAAGAAGCAGGTTCAGTTTTCCATCTCCAAAGATTCCAGGAGCTGGCATGAAGGCAGACCTACTTCTACAGAAGTAAATACTGATACTTAAGGCAGACACCTGAAATATTTTCTATTGTAATACCGTGCTCCTACAATTAACATGACCGTACAGAATTGTACAAAGAGTAGGGATTTGTTCTGGGAAATAAAATTTGCAGGTGCTGTATCCAACTGGATGTATGAGCAGTCTCATTTTGTACTGAAAATCTATAGCACCAGGACCTGCATGGAAGACTTTCATCCAAAAGAAATGTAACAAAAGGTCTTTTGCTTATAGGATCCTTTCAAGGACATCAAAGGAAAGGGCATTTAATCTTGAACTAACTAGTCTTGCCCTAACATTTGACAGGAATCCTAAATAAATAATTATTCTCCTTTTTTTCCCAAGTTTTCAATCTGCAGTGGGGCTAATAACACTTGCCACTTGTAAGCAAAATACTAGGAGATGCTGAAATGAAAAACACTGTGTAAGTTCAAAATACTGTAATCAATAATTCTACAATATGATAGACTCCTCACTTCAATAAGTGCCCTTAAAAAAAAATTATGTACTCTAAAGATAATTTCCCAAACACTATCCTTGAAATCAGAGGATTCAGATATGGAGTACTTAACTAGATTGCAGGAATGCATGCCATTTCTAGTCCTGTAATTAGGCAACAGAGCAGATCTAATCACTTCATTAACGTAATGGCAGCTGCTATATGAAGCCCCAAACCAGAGAGAGAAACGGTTTACCGCACAGGTACCTCAGAATGTGTTTAAGCATGACTGCTAACAGAACTGCATACCTTGACATTTTTGTCTGCCATTTGCCTTTTTCCCTTATTTGCAGTTTGAGCTCAATAGCCTGTCAGTGACGTGCAACTGGTGTTGAGCAGCTCCATGCCGCACGGGAGACTCAGGGGAAGCACGAACACCAGCAGGGCTTGAGACTTCCCTGTCTCGAGTGGATCAGGAAGTTTTGCTATATTTATAACATGAAGTTCCACGTTATAAATATAGTTTATCAGTTTAACGTTCTTTCTACAGAACTTAACTCCTCCATAAACACATGGTTAAAGGCAACACATTGTTAAAGGCATGCACATTTAATAACCACTGAACACACGTGCACAGAGCAGTGCCTTGGCCTATAGCACTGTCACAATCTCTAGGGAAGGACTTGCCAGAATACACAACACCCAATGCCTTGTAAATTATGGATTCAATTTTGCTTTCATTTATTTAATCTAGTTTTAATGAAAATGGAATTAGTTTGCATTTTAAAGAATTGCAAAAGCTAACGTAAACGCTAGGGGAAGTATGGGATGGGTACTGGGCACCACATGAGGCACTTGTCTGGTTTTACCGCTGCATTAACAACATCAGATTTTAAATAAACTGACTATTTCTGCTGGACTTCGGCCATACTTTCTGATGTGCCCTCGGGTGTGTCAATAGCTTTATTTTGGTTTATTCTTTTAAAATATATTAGCCATCAAAATGTTTTAAAGGACTTCATTTTAACCCAGTCCACTACTCCCTGAGTATTAATTTCTCGTGTGTAAAGCTAAGATTTATTAATTGGTTGTTTACTGTGGTGATTTAAAGAGTTCATCATTTTTCCACCATCCTGAAAAGCTTGCCATCTTCTTAGATGGGAATTGTCAAAAAAAAGTCACTCCTTTTTTCCAAATTCACCCATTTAATGATTTTTCATGACCCCATAACTTCTGCAGGATATATTATTGCTGGATTACACGAAGATCAGTACATACAATCTGGATACTAACAGGTCAGCATCTAATATCATATATAGTCAGGGAAATGAGCACTGGTTTCTAAAGATACTGAGTTCCCTTAACTCCTACAGATTTAAGCTGCAGTGAGACATGCTCAGCCACTCTGAAAGCTTTAAATTAATGTTATGGATTTAGATATATAATATTTGGCACTCAAACTCTGAATCAAGTTTTCTTTCTTTCTTTTTTTTTTTTTATATATATGTATATCTATCTTTACTGGGCTCTGCACTAGCAGGCTGGACCCAGATTAAATAAATTAACTTTAGTATAATTTAATACAATACATAACTAAGTATTCTTAGAATAATTTAATTCACAACAGTTATCAATTATTTCATGTTTCTAGACATATCCCATGCTCCATAAATGGAGCCTTTTATGCTCGGACTAGGAGTTGCAATTTGCGTGGACAATTTCTGGCAATATGACATAACAGGTACTGTCCCTCAAAATGCTGGCAAGCCTTTGAAGTTACTCTATAGAAATGGAATTGCAAAAAATATCCTTTTCTGGGGAAAAGGAGAGAGGATCTCATTTTTGTATAGAAACACAAGTCATCATCTTGGTCACCACAAAGTCTAAGTTTACTCATTTCAGAAAGATCAAAATTTTATGGTCTACTCAGACCATATAACTTGGTCTATAGCACTGTAAATTGACATCAAAAAGCAACACCTTAAAAGTAAGTAGATAGAAGAGTATTTTGTTACACCTACTTTTAAAGTGTGTTTGAATGACACTTTTACTATGGCTACAGGGACCTATCATATTGCAAATCTCTTTGGTTTAGTCACTGCTATTTCCTTAACCTCATGCAAGAAGTTTGAAACCTTTGTATCCCAATAAACACTTGTTCTGACCAAAGAAAAGAGTTAGAGCAGATGATCAGGAGGTAAGAAGAAAAAGCACAACTACCTGGTTTGTTGCATGAATTCCTGAATCTAAAGAGGAAGAGCAGAGGACAACTCCTGTTAAACCAGGATTACTCATCATAGTTGTATACCATACTTTGGTCAGAAAACAAACAAATGATAACATATCATGGTCACAGAGTCACTGCCATGCATGCAAGATTTTGGAGCCCTGGAAAACTGACTGTCTCAACACGCAGAGTTGGAGGCGGCTGAACACATGTTTAAACACAGTTGATGCTATCAATGTTCACTAAATCTGTGACAAGTGTGGGCAGTTCTTTTCAGAGCATCGCGCAAGACCAGTCATGTACTTATCGTACATTATGCATTGTAGTCAGTGATGTTCTCCCTTGCTCAGCTGCCAGGCAAAATATCCTCCTCTGCTAATGTCACAGATGCAACATCGGGACCCTGCTAACAGTAGAAGGCTTTTAACATGGCCATAGATTTCCAAGAAACCTTTATTTTTGTTTCCTAGCAAATCCTGGAATGGCAGACTACAGAAACCATAGATTTTTTTTTTAATTATTACTTTATTTCAAAGAAGAAATTTGCACTGTGCAGTGCAATAGCTTGCTGTACCACCCAGAAAGATTACATCCACCTCAGCACACCCCATGGAATGTTTGGGCTTGAGGCACTCCCAGCCCAGGTAGATACCAGTACTTTGTTCATCCTTGCAGAACATCTGCAACACTTTTTGAGCCCACAGTCTCAGTGAAGCCTTGGTGGAAAAAGGCTCTCCCTGTCTAATTACTTCCATTAAGAGGACCGGTACTGCCACCTCCTCTGAGCACCCCATGGCTTAGATGCTGCCTTATCAAACCTGAGCTCACAGGCTCTGCAGCAAATGGACACAAATTCTTCTTTCCAAAAAACAAAACCAATTGAAAAAAACAGCCCCAAAATTCTATGTGCATTTTAGTTCAACTTGATTTAGATGTAGACTGAGGTGCAAAAATAGCCACTGCCTACACCCTGTGCTTCCTCATCACTCTTGACCGTTCTTGAAGGGCAGTCAGACTTCAAAGATGTTCAAGGTCACTTTCTGGTAGCAAGCACCCTCACTGCAAAACACAGGATTTTTCTCCCTAAGGTGACATTTCACTTCTGGTCTGTTCTCTTTTATTCTCCTCTCTTTCACACAAGCACTAGCATGTGAGTTCAAGCATGCCACTGACAGATGTACTAAAATAGAGGTGAAGAGAACTCTGTAAGCACCTCCAGCTCCACCTGTCAGGTTTGTCACATCAGCTGTGAATCCCCCACCCCAGGCACAGCCACCTCCAACCCCAGCAATTCCATTCCCCTGGGCTGTAGTCATATATTTGCCAGAGGGTAAAATAGTTGAAATGGGTAATCATACAAAATTAATGACGCTCTGTCATCAGCTTTGTGCCAGGTGCAAGAATTGTGCTTGGAATGTCTGGTAGGCTTTGCTACAATTTGGAAGCAAAAGACAACGAAGAAGTCAGCCAAGTCCCACTTTCAATGAAATGCACCCCAAATCAAACAGCATTCTGAAAGTGCATGGAGAAAATTGCTAAATGCTCACATGTGCGATAATATAGTAAACCAAAGAAGTATTTGGTGTCTTTTGATTTTAGCTCACTTTTACTATGTAGTTATATTTTTTGTTGCATACTAGCAGTTTCCATTAGGCAGTAAAAGTTAGTCAATAAGCATAAATTTTTGAAGGACAGTTCAGAAGGGAATTTTCCAGACTCTGTAAGAACATTGCACTTCAGAGGGTAGTTCCGAAAATGAATATGGCTGTTGATTCATTTTAGGCTGGTAAAATATAGTCTAAAGAATATTTGGAAGCTGTAGGTCTGAACAAAACAGAGGGAGGCTCAGGGCTATTTCAGAGGAAAGAAAAGAGGACCTATTTTGACTAGATAAAAGTGCATTAAAAGGCATTCAAGAAGAGAACTGCCAGTTCAAGATGGGCAAGAGAAAAAAAAAATTACGTGCCTCAAATATAAAGGTAAATTCCTGAATCTTTTTGGTATATCTGAAACCAGATATGGGAATGATTTAAGACTGAAAAGGATAAAGACCCAGAAGGAATGAATAAGGTCAATAAGAAGCAAATGGTACAAAAATCTGTTGAAAAAAACTTACAAGAAACCATAAAAACTAGAAGATGCTTGCCACAAGCATCAAGGTTTCACAGCATATCAAGGCAAACAGAACCAACAGTGATAAAAAAACAGAGAGAGATTGAGAGGGAGAGTGGAGAAATTTGAAATACTAGAAGTGCAAAGTAAAATAGTTTCCATTTCTTAGAAGTGCTAAGAATTTTGTGGAGCTGTATTAAGATATGTTAAAAAGATTTTTTTTCAAATTCTATAAAAAATTAAGTACCTTGATTTTAAGAACGTGCATGACAAGGTAAGAATCAAATAGCCTGCCTTTACAGCTATAAAATGAAAGCTGGTAGCAGAACACATCAAATCAATGATCATTCACCTGATAGCCTGATAATGTTCTGTTTTAAAGAAATAAAGTTTAGTTTCCTCTTATTCTCTACAGCAACACTGCCTGACCACATCCACTATATAACACACATTTT
Source organism: Corapipo altera (assembly GCF_003945725.1). Taxonomy (NCBI): domain Eukaryota; kingdom Metazoa; phylum Chordata; class Aves; order Passeriformes; family Pipridae; genus Corapipo; species Corapipo altera. Next base: position 36,922,000 of record NW_020884873.1, read on the forward strand.
TATTCAGTAATCTGGGGGAGAGGTTGATTTTCAGTTCAAGATGTATAATCTAATTGAGTCTAAATTGCAAATACCTTCTTATCTGCTTTCAGGCATGATGCCTTGCATGTAGGGCTGGATGGGCAGTCAAGCCTCTAATTTGGAATCCAATCCCACATCTTTTGTCAGTCTGAAATTTCTCTGGGATTGCATATGATTCTGGTGTGAGCCCCAAGAGGTTTACTCACATGAGGAAGTGTTGCAAGAGCAGCCCTTGGCTTAAGACCCTTGGGCAGCTAGCTTTTCCTTGGGCTTCACTCTCATTGCTGGGATGATATAGCTCTTGTCCTAGCAAGGTGCAATGGGATGGGTGTTAATTACTGTTTGCACAGTGCTTCACATTCAGAGAACTCTGGGGTCCTCAGCACAGGAAAGACGCTGTTGGAGTGGGTCCAGAGGAGGGCCATCAGGTGGCTGGAGCACATTTCTATGAGAAAAGGCTGAAAGAGTTGCCGTTGTTCAGCCTGGAGAAGGGTCCAAGGAGACCTTTTAGGTCTTTAATTCCCAAAAAGGGGGCCTATAAGAAAGATAGTGACAAACTTTTTAGCATGGCCTATTGCAATAGAACAAGGGGTGATGGTTCTAAACTGAGAGTCAATTTAGATCAAAGGAAAAATATTTTTTCCCGTATTCTTACATTACAAAGAGGGTGGTGAAACACTGGAACAGGTTGCCCAGAGAGGTGGTGGATGCTCCACCCCTGAAAACATTCAAGGTCAGGTTGGACAGGGTTCCCAGCAACCTGTCCAAATTGAAGATGTCCCTGATTATTGCTCACTGTTCATTGAACTAGATGACCTTTAAAGGTCCTTCTAACACAAACTATTCTATGAACTGCCCTATTGAAAAAAAGATGTGGCAGAAGCGCCAGAATGGGAATGCAATTTGTATATGCAAAGCCAGTGATTTGAAAAACACAGTTCTTAATGTGTGTCCTCTGCCTTTCTGGCCTGACATTTAGAAGACCCAACGTTTTCAACATTTAGTGGAAATTTCAGAGCAAACACCTCAAGAAGCTTCTGGAAGAGCTACCACGAGAGCTTCTCAGCAGCCATTCTCCCCCACTGTGGGCAGCCAGGCAAACTGGCCCCAAAACCTACACCATCCAGCATCCTTTCACTCTTTGCCTTGTGACATCCCATGCGAGTCATGTGCTGTGTGGAATGAAACTGAGGACAGCTGCAATGCCATCTTGCTTCAGGTTTGTTCTTAAAGAGTTTTTTCCAAGTCAAAAAGCTCATACAATGCTTTCTAAAGATTAGTACGGAAATAACAAGCTACAGCAAATCACCTGTGCATCAAACCCCCCCTTGTATTTGCAAAAGGTGTCTTGCCCCAGCTGGAAATCTTCTGACCTCTCGAACGCATGGCAGCATTTTCAACATACACATTTTTGCATGACGAAACAGGAAATCGGGTTACAAGATAATGCCAGATCTCCCGTAGCCATTTCACGCTACAAAAATCCGACCTGCCTGCCAGGAGGGGTTCTCTTGTGGGCAACCGTCGCGTGAAGAGGGAAAAATTATTGTCTGTTGCTGTAAAAAGAGTAAAAAAAATATTTTTTTTTAAAAAGAAAAGTGCTGAACATCCATGGGGCCGGAGAGCTGCGGATGTCGGAGAGCGCCGTGGGTCCCCTGCCCGGACCACGTGCGACCCTCCGCCCCGCGGGGACGGCACGGCCGGGGCTCCGCGTCCCGCAGCACCTGGTGACGCTGCCCCGGCCCCGGTCCCGGCCCCTGGCCCGGCGCGGCGGCGCGCCCGGCGCGCTCCCGCCAGCCCGCCCACCTCCACATGCACACACCCGCGGCGGGAGGAGGAGCGGCATCTTCCTCGCCGTCTTCGTTTCGCCAATTTAATTCCCTTGCATCCTCGCCCCTTTTTCTTCGTCCTTTTTTTTTTTTTAATTTTAAATTTCTTGTTATCCCTGTAATTATTTGTCGCGGTGCTCCAGCCGGCTCCCGGCGGATAGGGTGGATCGGTTTTCGTGGGATCCCCGCAGCTCCTGGGGAAGGTAGGCAGCAGCTGATGCAATCGCGGGGATGGGGCCGCGGCTCCCCGCGCACCCTTTGTCTCCGCGCCGCGCGGGCCGGAGCCCGGAGCCCTGAGCTCGCCGCGCTTTGTCCCCGCCGTCTGCGCATCCCTCTCCGCGCCCCCAAAACGTGCCTCCTCGCCCCCGAGTGCTGCGCATTCCAAACCCTAAAAATGCGCGCAGCGAGCCGGGGAGGGGCTGGGGGAGCCCGGCGGGGCGGGAGGGGACGGGGGGCCGGGGCTGGGGCCGGCCATGCGGCATATCCCCGCGGCTGGGGCGCGTTGCCGGGCCGGAGGCGGGGGGGCGGTGCTGCCCTAGCCGGCTGCTGAGGCGGGCATGGAAAAAAAACCCCAAAAGCCCAGCAGAAATAAAACAAAAACCTGGTAGTCGGCAACTACGAGCTTCTGCTTGCAGCGGGGGGAAAAAAAAAAAAGTAGTAATAGTAATAATAAATGAGTTTGCCCCAGGTGACGGCCGGGCCGCGGGTGCCGCAGCCCCCGCACGGTGCGCGGCCGCGGTGTAGCCCTGCCCGGCTGTGGAACGTTCTTGCCTTTCCCTTAAACCTGCGCTGCTGTGGGGTCAGTGCAAGTTTTACGGTATTCGGAAAATGCAGGCGCGTACGGGTGTGCGTGGTGGCCCGTAAATACATAGTAACAGCTGAGGTAGTCCGTTTTAATGAGCAAAGGCGAGAACAAAAAGGGGCCGGTGTGAATGCCCGCGTGTGCATTGGCTCAGAGGTGTGTACGTCCAGGTCGCTCTTGTGACAGGGAGTTTGTTCCATTGTTTTGCAGAGTTCGTAATGCAACCTGTAGCTAGGATGCGTCTATCTCCTTGTGAAAGAGGAGACGAGGAGGTGTGTAAACCCGTGCTTTGTTTATGTGACATTGGAAGGACTGAAATAAACCCCGGATCTGGCAACTGTTTTTATGGAAGTTGAAGCTATAGTATGCTTGTGCCACCAGCCGAACTCATCTCATGTTCTTAGGCTATTCAGCGTCCCAGACTGCTGTGGGACATTTCTACCAACCTCTAGTTCAAATTATAGATAGGAACCTGTGCTTTTGTGGTGTTTCATTCACCTTGAGGTTTGTTTGGCTTTTACACGTGCTTGAAAGGCAAAAGAACATAGAAGAGCCATTGTTCTAAAAGTAAAGTGTTTGAAAAAGATACTTTTTAGTTGATAAAATACATTCTGGAAATAAAAATAAAAACCAAGAAAGTGACTTTCTGAGTCCAACATTCTTAGATCAGAAGTAAAAACAGCTACAGGGGGAGAAAGAAACAGCATCCTTCCATCTAAGGTTTACTTCATTTGCTACCAAAATACCAACTTTGTTTTAAAAGTCTCTAAAAGGAAATTCCATCTGTTGCTGAAGGACATAGATATCAATAACTGCCCTTTTCAGGTTAGGAGCCCCTGCCGAAATGGCATTGAAATCTGCTTGCAAAACCTACCTGAAATCTAGGAACTGCCATATTGCTGGTAAGCAGAGGCCTTCTGCTGAGGCCTGATGGAAATTCACTGACTAAAATGAGATCTGCTTCACAGTCGTACTGAATGACTCCTATTTGACTTTGCCTTTTCTGAAGGTTTTTTTTTTTTTCTTTTTAAGAGGCACCATAGAGAGAGCACTTCTCTGAAGCACACTGCAGCATCCTCTGGCTTGTCACTTGAGGCTGTTTATGCTGTAGTTGGACCAACTGGGCTTTCTAGCCCAGGTGAGGACAGGAGACAGTTGTTAGTGGTGAGCGCCACACTCCACATACACCTGTGCAGAGGATTATCCTCTGAGTTGTTTGAAGCTTTTTGAAGAGTGCTGTAAAACACAGAGGATCAACTGTCCTTCATGACCAAATCCCTCTTTTTACAAAGGTTTTAGAGGATGGAAGGCGAGGCAGGGCTCTCTCCGCCTTCCTGCTTGCAGGCTGCTTGTCCTGGGTCTCTGTCCTACATTTTGTCTGTGTTTTTCTGGTTTGGGAGTTTGTTTTTTTTAGCAGGGGAAGAGTGGTGACTGAGCAGAAATAGGACTTTCCTTCCCTCTGTGCTCTCCTCTGTCTTTTTATCAACCTGCTCATTTCTGTACAAATCCATGTAGCACGTAGCATGACAATAACCACAGCTTTAAAGTTTGTATTGTGAGGACAAATGAAATGTTGTGGGAATATTTAAATATTTTAAGCCTGAATTCAGTTTCCTTTCTGGTAGGTATTTACTGCTGTGACCTTAATCCAATCCAAGAAGTTTGAGCGGCTGCTCTTGGGAAAAATCGCAGCTTTTTCATGTTTTGCAGTCAACTCTCATAATATTTGTCTAAGCTTATCAGATAAATATCACTCTGAGTCTCTTAGAGTCAAAACTGAGGTAGAGAAATTACTTGTAAACTGGGGCAGAAGGGAAGTGAGTTACATATGAACTTGTACAAAGGGTTCTTCCTTCTGTAGTACAAAATTTATTGAAATAGGAATTTCAGGGCTGCTGTTTAACCCTTACAAATACATCTGGGTAGTCTGTTTTGTTGCAGTGCCCCATAAAGTCCCACTCATACAGCATTTCCACTTTCTATGGAAGACAAGAGTTTATTTGTGGCAGTGCGTTCTGGGATCTCTTTTCAAAACCGAGACTGTTGAGAGGATTTCACAGAGAAATATAATTAGGAAAAAATGTGACTATATTCCTCTGCCAAATGCCTTTCCTAAATTGACTGGGAAGGGCTCAAAACAAAAATGTACTTAAACCCATTTTCCTTTATGGTTCATCTTTAAGTGTTTTGCTTAAAGTAATGAATCACTGGGTGAATCAGACTGAGATTTTATGGTTTCTTATTTGCCTGCCTTTGATCAGCTGAGTAGCCTGTCGAGACTTAATTTGGGACTGTGTTCTCTTTCTTTATGGCAGCATGGAAGGGCAGTGTGGAGAGTGATGGGGCAAAGCAGGAACATTTTCCTGTTGCAGCACAAGGTCACACACTACCAAGAGAAAGGTCGACAATCCACATTTGTGCTCATCGCTTCTGAGTGATATATAGCATCCTTTTCTGAGCTTCCTTCCGCTTCCTTCCTAAGTCTTCTGTCGATCCTTTCCCCCCTCCCCATCTTATCTTTTAACTGTTTCCATCCTGTGTGCTGTGGAAGCTGTGTGAGAGAGAAGAAGCCTGAAAATGAAAGGTGGTGGTTTACAACCACCAAAGAAGCAGCTGCAGCAGCTCGAAGTCCTTCCAGCTGCTGCACTGCTTTCGTCCTGGCGCTGTGTCCGATGGGCAGGACGGCTGTGTGCTGGTACCTTGTCAGTTCTCTGTGGCTCCCTGAGCCCAACTGGGGCTGGGCTACCGTGGGACCGGAGTGAACCCGCTTCCTTCCACTGCTACTGTGGCTGCAGCCTGCTGCAGAGGGGCAGAGCTGAGGAGCTGGAGGCAATGACATTTCAAGCACTGCAGCTGTTTGCTCAGTGGATGTGAGTCAGTCTTTAATTTCCAAGCTCTTTTTATCTCAGTGGCTGTTCTCTAATCTCTCCATTTTGTCCTTCCTGTAGATGAGGAGTAAATCTGGAGCTTTATGTTCCTCATGTCAGGTGTCACTAATGTGGAACGAAAAGGAGATAGTTGCTTCCCCGCCTCCCAACGTGATACTGTTTCGTATAAAGCTTATTTTTGCTTTTTGTTGTTTAAGTGAATAGTCTGTGCACAGAGTTTCAGGCTCAATGTTTCATTGTTTATATCCATGATATCTTACTGGTCATATTGGTCTACTTTGAAAGAAGTTTCAAAAGTATGAGCAAAGACGTATCACATCTTGGGCTTTGCAGGACTAAAACCAGCCGATGTGAAAATCAAGTGCTGGATTCTGATGAGTTGTAACCAACCAAGAGGAGTTCTTGGCAAAACTCCCTTTGTGAAGGAAATTGAGTTATGTTTCATCTTTTGAGTGAATTAGCTTGGATTTCATAGTTAAAAGTGCTTAGTGTGTCTTGGATATTTACAAATCCCAAGACTGACTGTGGGAAGCACACAGTGAATGAAGCTCCCCTCTGGGTGTGCAAGGGCACATTACAAAAACCATATCCAGAGATGGGCTAGATGGTGTCCAACCTGACCAATTATCCAAATACCTCTTGCATACTGGCTCAGCTTTTGGGCAGTCATGTGCTTTAAGGTGACACTTTTTGAAAGATGTAATTTACGGGACATGAAAGAAAAAAAAGTCATGTGAATTAAGACATCACCATTACCACCTAGAGTGTTGATGTTACTGTTAAAAACACAACTTCCAGCAAAGTGTTTTCTGAGAATACACCTCTTCCAGGTATGGCCCAGAAACGATTCATGCTTGAACCAGCAGAAGAAATAAGGATATACCATCTGTATAACATTTTTTTTTCAAATACAAGGGTTTTGATCCCATTACTGCTCTTGTGGAATTTAACAGTCCAGAAAACTGGAGTTGCAGGGATTTTTTTTTTTTTTTATGTTTCAGAAGGCAACAGAGAAAATTACCACAGTTCTTGGAATGTGCTTTAAAGGCTTGTGAAGGTCTCAGTGTCCTTGAAAAAAAAAACAACTTTCATTTTATCTTCTTGTGTCATCACATAGTCCTCCTGAATTCTGTGACCAGTTGTAATCTTTCCCATATTCTGCAAGGAGCACACAACAAATAAATTATCCATAAAGGGTTTTACAAGACATATCATGGAACGTTTAAAGAGAAAGCCAAGCTCCTAGGTCAGAGCACTGCTTTTTCTACTAAAGGAGGGGCTGGGTCAGCTACCAAACAAAGGCCCTTTAGGTTCCTTTTGAAGGGTCATTAACTCTTTCCTGGTTTTCTCTTAGGGTGATTCCTGCTTCAAGGAGCAGTGATTGCCCATATGAGTATAAAAGTTTGAAATAAGATCAAAATTCTAATTTCTTCTTCATGATTTACTTTGTGTGTGTCTGGAGAGAGAGGTTCTCTTTTTGGAAGGTTTAAGGATGGACAGAGTATTAGGCACAGTGACTGAAGTGATTGGGATTTCTGCAGTAACTCTTCACATGATTATTTACTACCTTTCAATGTGAATTAGGAATAAAGCTCAGTTTAGGAACTCTTGCCAACATAGCATTTTTATTTGCATTTCTTTTATGACATTTCTTGAATGAAAAGGCTGCAAAAGTACAAATATTACCATGCTGCTTCCAATATAGCTCAGTATCAACATATAGTGAATTTCTATTAGTTGAAGCAGTTTGGGTTTTTCTTCCCACAGCATTAGTGGCACCTACACCTGAGGTGGCAACTTGCTTAGTTCAGCTATCCCAGCATTCAGTCTCCCTTGGGGAGCAAAGCTATTGCAATTGTAGGGAACAGCTCAGTGAGACTTCAGACCACTCCTGTGGGTCAGGGTAAGTTGTCCTTCAGCAGTGCCAGGCTCCGCTGTAGAGGCCAAGTGACAAGCCTGGAGCGGACACTTGACTTGTAGGGAATGAAGCTGGTTGATGTGAACGCTATCATTTGGAACTGTAGATTTTATTAAGGCTCTGCGGTTTGTCACATGGGTGAATTTGAAGTTTAAAATGGGGAGGAAAGTTATATGACCACCTGTACTCCATTGACTGTGGAGGGTGCCCAGAGTGATTAGCAATGACAATGGGTTTTCTCTGTATCTTTGCAAAAAGATATAGGAATAAGATAACTGTATCTTTGCAAAAATTTTGTGATTTGCATAGTGCTTTATTCCAGGTATCACATTTATCACCCTTTCTCTCTGAATCTTCAAGGGCTTCACAAACTGAGTGTTATTGTCGCTATTATCATCTTAATTTTACAGATGGAAGTGTTAAGGGCATGTTAGTTTTTCTTTGCCAAAGATCTGTGATGAGTTCATGCCATGACAATGAAAATTTCAGTCCCCAGCCCCACCACTCTCTTCTCACCCTCCTCATGTTTTGGCACTGAGATGAAGTTTTCTCATACTTGGAAGTGCAGTGCATTATTTCACTCAATTTTTTTTTCTTTCATGGTTTTTTATTTTGGTGGTCTTTTAGTAAATCACCCTAACAAGAACCTGAGGCAGATTCAAAGATGACTGTCATGCTGCTTCAGGAACAACTTGTCTGCCTAAAAGCTGGAATCGACTGAAATGATTACTGATGCTTCAGCTTGTACTAAGATTTCACTCCATCTTATAGAATCGTAGAATGGTTTGGTTTGGAAGGGACCTTGAAGATGATCTTGTTCCAACCCCCCTGCCATGAACAAGGACACCTTCCACTACACCAGGTTGCTCAAAGCCCCATCCAGCCTGGCCTTGAACAATTCCAGGGATGGGGCATCCACATCTTCTCTGGGCAACTTGTGCCAGTGCCTCACCATCCTCACAGTAAAGCATTTCTTCATAATATCTAACTTAAACCCACTCTCTTTCAGTTTAAAGCCATTCCCCCTTGTCCTATCATTACATGCCTTTGCGGAAGTCTTCATTCAATTAATTTTCTGTAGAAGCAGAGTTTTGGTTAAAACAGACAAAGCTTGTCGCTCCTTACGAATAAAGCAGTGAGCTATGCTCCTGCCACTCTGGCCCTGCAGTGTTTCAGTGACAGAGGGCCAGAGCAGCAGCTCCTGAAGCCGGAGCCGCACGTCAGTGAGCTGTGCAGCCAGCTCTCCAGTGTGCTGTTTACCTCACATGAGTGCTAATTTCAGCACCTGCTTTTGAAACACTTCATGGAGAATTTATTAAGCACAGGCAACGTCAAGGCAGTTCTGAAAATCCTCCTGGGGCACCATGATGCAAAATGGTGCCCAGAGGAGAAGCTTCTCTGCTTGAATCTCAGATGAACATTACACAGGTTTGTAAATGCCAGGGGATACAGATCCTGGTACAGAGGTTGTAAAGTCTCTTAAAGAATATTTTATTTTAGGAATTCGTGGTCACAAGAAACTTGAGGATTCAGTGGGCTTGATCCTTACCATCTCAGCAGTTGCCGTCTCCTGTGGCTTTATCCTTTTATAAAAAGATCGTGCTTCTCTTCCAAAATAGGTAGACTATTTTATCCCTGCAGTCTCCTGAAGACTGTTCCAGAATGTCACTGCTAAAACTACCCTCTGCTTGCGAGTCTGCATTTGTTTATCAGCAGCCTAAATCAATGGTTTTAAAAATATTTTATTGTGCTAACATTTTAATACTCGAGCAGTTTTCTCCTGGTGTCTGTGGTGGAAATCTCTTCTGTAGAGGAGTTAAAAAGGACTCAGCTAACATGCCCCAAACTCTATCCTCACAACAGGCTGTACCAGGCCCTGTCAGCCACCATAACCATGTGCTTAGTTGCTCTTTCAGTGGAAAAGAACAGATCTTGCTCTACTGTTAGCCTTGAGACTGGCCTTTAAACTTTGCACCTGAAGTTTAGACAGGGTGGGCCCTTGAGGAATTGTTAGGAGCACATGTACATTTTAAAACTGCATTTCTGAGAAAGTATTTACAGGGAAGAAACTGCTCATTTGCAAAGTCCTCTTCTGCGTGGTGGAGATGTGGTATAAAACAGAAGTATTGGCTTCTGTAAACTTAATTTGAAACAGGCAGCTGTCATAACTGAACAAGTGAACTACATCCTCCTGTCTCACCCTGCAAGAGCTGGGTATGCTCGTGCCTCTTTGGTTGCATGCAAGCAGTTCGATGACTTTGAGGTAGCCCTGAGAAATTTAAAAATATTCCCAGATTAATCTGGCGTCTGAGTGTTCACCACATACCCCAAGGTGAATAGTTGTTTGGCAGTACTGCAGGAAATTCATTCACAAAATGGGAATTGAGAGAGTTGTGGTGTAGGAACTTGTTTGTGAATAGCATACTGTTGCCTCACTACCACGCTGGAGTTGTAGCTCAGCTTAGAGTGGTTGGACTCCAGAAAATATTGGTCTTTCAGTTGATTTGCATTGCTGATAAGGAAATATGTAATTGTAGCAGACTTCTCTGATCTGCCTTTGGTGTTATTCTCAGTGCTTTTATGCAACACATCTATCAAAGGAGAGTTCACTTGATCATCTAGACAGTAACTGCTTGACACAAGGTATACATTACTCTTTCTCCCATGACGCATGAGCTCAGCGATTTGGTTTTGTCTGCTTCTGTCCTTGTTCATTATAAGTTTAACCATACTCAAAGCATCATCTACACATCCATTTTACCAAAAGTGTGTTGGAATATATGTATTAGTAGAACGGGGTACTGGGATAACTCACTCCGTCTTTCCACTTAGCATCAGCATGGACACAATGTGCTTTATATTTTTAATTAAGAATGGAGAACATACAGAAGACAAACACCAAATATCAATATGTGACTTGGATAAGCAAATAATTTTTATTCCTTATTTTGTAGGCAGTTCATCTCTTTTTCCTGAAACAAACAGGCTGGGTTTGCTCACAAGTTTGTAAATAAAGTACTGTCTTCAGCAGTTGGTTGGAGGACAGGGTAAATTTGTAAGGTTGATCTCATTAAGGCATATAAGATTACTACTGTTCTGCAATGCATTGAGGTTATAACCTGAGGTCCATCTAACAATACAAAACTGCATAGTAAGGATGGTCCCTCCTTGCAGGTTTCACTGGTTTCTTCTGGTGATATTTCCTGCTGTTGGTGGTATACATCTTAGGTTTTTTTCTTGTGTTTTATTTAGGTTGCTGACACTGTGGCTGCAGTTTATTCACAAGATACCAACCAAACACTAGTATTTGAAGAACCACTTGGATAGGCACAGTTCCTCACCCAGCATGCCTTTCAAAGCTGGATTAGAACTGACTGAATTGCAGAATATGACTGTCCCTGAAGATGATAACATCAGCAATGATTCAAATGATTTCACAGAGGTGGAAAATGGCCAGATAAATAGGTGAGTATTTTTCCACTGACGTTTCCTCTGCTAAGAAACACACTGTTTAAAAACAGCATTCTAATTTTCAGTATATGTCTTGAATTATTCATTACCAAGTCATGCTTCATTTGAAGATGTAATTTGAATTTCATACGTAACATCTGTTGGGCATAGGCTGCAATAGGAGATAAAGCAAACAGAGTGGCAATTTATTCATCGTTTTGAATCTTTCAAATTAGTCTAATAAAATTCACAAATGTATAATGTAGCAAAAAGTCAACATTTTGAAATATCTACTCGCACACAGCAAGGAAGTAATAACAGTTAATACAGTGGCAGAATTCAGGGCAAATCTTCTTGTTGGCCTTTGATCCCTGATATGACAATTTTAACCTACCTGGCCACATCCATGCATCCAAGCTCCTGGAGATTTACAGCTGATGTGGTTGGAAGCAAGTGTAGTCCCAGTCCATGTTTGCAATTTGGCAAGATAAACTGGGCAGCAGTTTGCTCCCTTCAGGCAGGGATGGCAAGAAGATGGTAAAACAGAGTCTTACACCTAAGTCATATCAAGTTTCAAAAAAATGCATGAATACTGGTGAATTAGTTACAATTATTAGGCTGTTGGCTTTTTCTATAAGCAGTAGTCATTTCCAAAGAGCTGCCTTTTCCACCAGAGAGTAGCTCTCCAGCCCTTCCTGTCAGGCTCTAACAGGTGCTGAGCCTACCAGTTTGTAGCAAAGACCTGCTGGCAGACTCTGTTTGGGTTTTGTGAGCTGTAAAACAGGAAGCTTTTTTTTGATCAAACTTCCTTTTCACATATTGCAAACCAAGGTGGAGCACATTGGCCACAGCTAGTGACTGCATGGGGATCCAGCCCTTTAAAATCTTCTCTTGCCCTTTCTTCCTTTTGGCAACATCTTCTCTGGCTATCTGGGAAACTCACTTTCTACTGTTAAAACAAAACCTAGAGCTGTTTTTTCCCAAGTGCAGGTGGAGTCATGTGACTCTCACAATTGTGTGGGGGGACAGGGAGCTTGGTGACAGGTATAGGAATAAGCAGCCAGCACTGGCTATACCATTCACGTAGCAAAACCAGACAGCCATACTGTGGGATGGAGCAGGGGACCCTGGCTGGTGGTGTGGGTGAGCCCCCAGCAGGAGGGTGGCAGCCTCCCCCCATCGCCCGCCCTGGGGAAGTCCTGGGGACGTAGCCAGCAGGGCGTGTGGTGGTGTGACCACAACAGCTGCGCTGATGAAGATTAGAGCTGGTCAGGAATTTTCTGATGCAACTGCTTTGATGGAAAGTGCCAAAACAAAATGCAAACCACTTCTGTTAAAAAAAAAAAAAAAGAAAAAAAAAGAAAGGGAAGAGCACTACACAAAACCACTCCAACTTTGCCAAAACAACACAGTTCCAGTATGAACCTGCTTGCTTTCCTGCTGGTTCACGTTGGAAGGAGAGGAGCTCATGGGCTGACAGTAGTAAATTTGCTCCCTTTAACCTGCCGAGAATTTATATCCTTGAGAGAGGGAGTGGCTGTACCTGGCTGGCTGCACCTCCCCAGCACTTTGGCTGGTGTCACCAGTAACTGTTATGGGGGAAAACCTTGTTGGCACTTCATCTTTCAGTGAATGTTTATGGAGGGTGGGGAAGGAGTGTGTCATATGTGCCTGATTCTCTTCAGTCACAATGTGCTTTGTGGAGTTAAGACGTAGTAAGCATGACAAGAACTGAGTTGAATTCAGACTGCCTGCAGAAGGAAGTAGAAAAGTGGGGTGAAGGAAAGAGGGTCAGAAACTCAGAAGCAGAATTTCTGATTAATGCTCTGGCTCTTAGGGCATATGAACATATTCCACAATTTTCTATTCCTTTCTGGATAACTTTTTTTCTTCTGCAGACAATCATTTGGTTGTAGGATATAGCCCATTATAGTTCTCTATTATCCCACTGCCAGGGCTCTCATGGGACAGCTACTTACATCCCACACATGAGTATTTTGGTGTATATATCCCAGTTTGTTCATGTTCCACTCCATGTCTAAAACAAGTTTCAAGGCAGCTCGTGCTGACCACAGCTTCCAGTGCAGCAGCATGTTGGCACCAGTGCAGCCCTGTGAGCATCCCCATGTATGATGAGCAGGGGGACATATCCTGCTCTGCACCCCATGCTGAATGCATCCTGAAAGGATGTAGTTATTCCCTTTCTATAACTATCTTGGGAAACACTGTTTTTCCATGGAATAAGAGGTTAACAGGTATAGGGAATAACACATTTTGTGCTGCCTGGCACATGGTGTGAGGCCTTGTGAAACTCCAAAGTGCATCAAAATCAGTGGGACTTTTTTTGTTGATTTCACTTGAGCTTTAGATTAGATCTGTAATTTTCAACTAGCTTGCTTTTTTTGTTGTTTCAACCTGTTCCATTTTGCATACTGTATTTAATTTTGAACATTTTTTCTCCCACTGCATAATTGTTCAAGCTCAATATAGAACAGAGTTTTTAAGGGTCTTTTGGAGAAGGTATACCAGGCAGAAGCTGATTCCAAGTCTGGTTGTAAACTCCAAATAGTTCTTTATCTTGGAAAAGAATTCTGTAGTTTCCTTTGGATTTCCAGCCTTTTCCAGGCCTAAATATACAGTTGTATGTAGGGAGGGGATATTGTTTTGAAGAGGCTGTACTTAGAGGGTGGTTTCTTTGTATGCAGATGTTGAATGGAAATGCCAATCTAGAGATTTGCATCAAATTCAGACATGGGTTTGGTGATTTTTAACCGTGTCTCCTGGCTATAAAACTTTCATCTCTGCACATAACTGTAAATCGGTATTTAGATGACTTATTCCTTATCTATAACTATGACAATGCAATACTTTCAGGAAGCTGATATCTGAATGCCTGTCTTGGTTTAGAGCTACTACTAGTAAGTCATCAGCACCCCTTGTTTTGTTAACAAGGTTGTTAGTAGGTATACCAAGATCTGGTCCAAGTTTCATAGTGTAAGTCAGACCAAGCTTTCTTCTGTTCTGGCCTGCCCTGGAAATCTTTGCCACTGCTCAAGTTAGCATGCAGTTTAAGAAGCTGCCTAAGGATAAACTTCCATCATCTTAGCAGAACTAGCTTTTCCTAACAAATGTTTAAGGCATCATCAAATATCATTTTAATTTAATTATGTTTAAACATATCCAAGATAGCTAAATGGTTTCTGGCTAACTTGCTTAGCCAAAGTGATTAGGTTGGAGATATCACCTTAACCAAACATTTTTCATTGAAGTCCTTTAATAAATTAAATTTGGAAACCATAGTTTAAGATCATCCTTTTAAAATCACTTTATCAATAATACTAAGTTTCTACTTTGCACTAAATCAATCCAGGAAAATAATTAGATTAAGATATCCTTTCCAAGCCAACTGTGAGGCTTCATGCATTGCAAGGATGAGCTCATTATATCTTGGCCAGGATATTTCATTAATGTACCTGAAAAGTTTTGTATAATCTGTTCATACTCAGCTGTGATACAGGAAACACAACAGGAAAGCAGAAACATTTAAGAACAGGTTATGTCTTTTAATGATGAGTAAAGCATTTGAAATGAAGACAACAAACAGCACAAATGGATTTCATGCTTGTCAGGCTTTGATGGCACAGGCGGTCCTGCAGCTCATTGCCACAGCACCTCTCACAGTGGCCTTTGGTCCTTGGGAGGGCTGGGAGAGGCTGGCATAAACAGGCGTTTCACTTAATTTGTGTCATATTTTTAAAGGTCAAATATACAACATTCTGTGACAATGAATGGCTTGTTGTCTAAGCACATCTATTAAGCAGAGCAGATGCATGGCACAGTTTAACTAGAAATTCCAGTATTTCAACATATGTTTCCTTTCATATGCTATAGGGGAAAAAAACCACCCTGAAATGAAAAAAAAATGTTTACAGAAAGCAGTATCTTGGGAAAATTTGTTTCTGTTGAATTCATTAAAATACCTTCCCCCTTACACTTTTTTTAAAAAATTTTATTTTTATTTAATGTAAGATCAGTAATACTTTCCTTTTATGGAAAATTTGTCTGTTATATGGTATGGCTGTACCACCTCCCAAGCATTGTGCCAAAGCTATCTTCTTGTCTGGACTTGCAGGTTAAATTACCTGCAACAGCAAATGCAGCACAGGCAGACCCCACATCCCCCCACACTACATCACTGATGAACTTTCTGGGAAAGCAATCCTGGGGCTGGAAGATAGCCTAGGAAGCACCCCATAAAGAAACTGGGCTCAGTGCTGTGTAGTTCATGATTTGGGAGCACAGTAGCCACATTCTCACGTCTGACTTTGCCCTCCTGTACACATCACACAGCAGAAGTGGAGCAAAATATGCAGTGTGATTTGGTAAACATGGGGTGAATGAGGAGCCCAGCTTGTAATAGGAGATGAGAGGCTGGACAGCAAGCCCACTCCATTTCTAATGTAGAGCTAACTCAAAAGAAAGTACTTTGGATCAATTTATCAAATCAGGCTAGTTTTCTCAAAGTCCCATCCGGAAGGAAATAACATGTTTGTTGGCCACAGAAGATACCGGTTTTGCAGAAACTGTTTACTTTGTCAGAAATATTCTAATGGAAAGTCCCACGGTAGTTTTTATATTCAAACAATACTTCTCAAGTGTTGTCTTTATCGTGTATTAGTTTTTTAACAATAATTTTCATGGAACTCTAATACCAGACAGCAATAATAATAGTATCTACAAATTTGTTATTTTTGTAATTATTAAGGGGGGATTGGCTGCAGGGGGATGAGCAGAAGTGGGGAGATCAGACTAATGACTTCTGTCATAACTCTTGACAAAATCTAAAATGACACATGATCTCCATAAATGACAGAAGAAGGCAAAGTCCACAGATGTTCCCAGCAGCAGTTACAAATCCAAAAGAGATAAAGCTCTTCTCTGTGCTCCTGCCTGTACAAATTGCCTGCAGGGTGTTTCAAGAGAGAGCTGGAATGTCTTTTTCAAACTGTTCACACTCTGCTGCCTGCGTTCAAGAGATGAGCTTTAAACAGACATGAAAAAGAAAAGCACATGCTCTGAGTCAAGTTGAGATTTTATTCCATGAGGATGATATACCTACAAGGTGAGCTTTGGAAAGTTAATTTCGATCAGTTTATCTTAGAAGTGGTTGCTTTTCACTTCTTCAAACAGTGGGGGGGGGTTCAGCCATCTATTCCAACTGTGTTAGCACTGATAAATCTGACATGATGTCTATATTTTGCAGCAAATTAGTTGCTGAAGTTAGTATTCAAAAAATACGGGAGAAACCTATAGTTGTTTTTTATTGACATAAAGGAAATCAAAGCAGACCAGTGAGTAGGAGTCAAAATTGCAACAAATCCAGGAAAAAATACTACATACATTTTGCTAGCTATGCCCGGATTTAAGGGATAAACACAAAATGTTAAAGACACTAAGTCCAAGTGTGTCAGCTGTGGAAACCAAGTCAGCAGCATTATAACTGCATGATTTTGCCATAACTGTGCTAGCATATATCAGTAGTAATTAGGCCACAGCTGAGGTAGTAGGGAAGTTTGACAGAGCTCTGTCTTTACAAGTTCCCCTGAATACCACTGGATGTACTCAGATGATGTGCAGTCTTGAGTCACAGTTTGAATTAGACATCCCCAGCCAGTAGACGTTCCCAGCTGTGGGAAAGGACCAGCAGTGCTGCTGTTTGTGTCCAGTGTTGTTTGTCTGTTTTAATCTAAGAAGAGTCATCTTAATGTACCTACAGCTAAAACAGTCTCTGACACTTGGTGACAGCCCCTAGTTAGGTATGTGACATGTACAATGGCTGATGCATTAGCCAGTGCAGACTAAGAACCATCTGTGGATTAACAGAGATGCCAGGGACCTAATTGTGCATAAACCTTCAAAAGATGAAAAGCTGAAAGAATGCTTTATACAAACTAAAAAGTTTGCTGAAGAGAAGATCTGCGAGAAAATAACAGCTCATCTAAATCAGAAGTGTTGTAAATCCCAAGGATGCCACCACAGCCACAGGAGGACAGTAAGTTCCTAAATGTGGATACATCAAGGACACAAAACAAGTAAAGGGTGAAGAGAAAGAAAAGCTGTTTGTTCCATGTTTCCCTGCACAGAAGTGTTGAATTTTGCAGTATGATGAATTCAGTAGTGAGTTTTGAAAGACACTCAGTTGAAAATCTAGTAGCCCAGAACAGCGCAGGTTGCCTGGTTCAGGATGGTCTAGGCAGTGCTGACTATGTGTGACCATCCTCCTGTTCTTAACTTCAGACGTACCAACACTATGTGGCAATTTAGGGTTTTAGGGTTTTACAGTGTCACCCGACAGTGAGGGGACAGTTGGAGTCTTTTAGGGATCCTTGGCAGAATGATGATAGCAGTAAATTATAGTTACAATTAAAACTTTTTTTTTTAACAGGGTATTATGATTAGTGTAGCACAGAATTTAGTATTTGAATGGCACAGGACTTCAACAAACTGAATCAATGTAGTGCAATTTATAAGTATTATAATACAGAATTTATAGTATAACTTAAGATTTATAATCACCTGGACCCGCAGCAGATGGGGTCAAATCTTAGTACCTGATTTGTTTTATCAATGTACAATAATAATATAGGCATAAAAATCATATAAAAGAATATAAGTCACTCCCTTATTCCTTGGAGGATGCAGAGGACAGAGGGGTGTTCCTGGCCAGCAGCAGCTGCAGTCCCAAGTTCCCCACTTAGGCCCTGTAACTGCTTGATTTTACAGTCAGCGCTAGGGGTGATGTTGTGCTTCCCCTCTTCTATGAAGGGGTCATCACCACTTCCTGGTGGGCTGGGTGCCTGGGGCCTTCCAGGCTGGCAAGGAAGGAAGTAGTTGAGTTGGCGCCCAGGCGTCTTGAGGTCGATAGGGAGGGGAAGAAGAAATCTGATTGGTTTGTCTGCTTGCTTCACAGGACCTTCAGGGTGTGATAATGGGAGAAAGGAATGAATACATGACATACTTGGTCACAGAGAATGGCTGCTTGCCTTACAGAGTAGCGTTAGTTATGCTAACCCCATGAGCAGGGCTGGGAGCAGTGGGTACTCCTCATAAGCATCTCTGCAGGATACCTGGAGAAGCATTTCCTCTTAGCATCTGTGCAAACAAATTGCTTTCCCATCCACAAAATTGTTGCTGCTGCTTTACAAAATTGCCTAAAAGACCATTCTGTATATATATATACATTTATTCTGATCTTGTGCTGGTGTTACCTTTACTGATGCTCAATGTACACTGTATTAGTGGGGCATAATCTGTTATGAGTTTGACCTCTTTTCGCACACAGTTTTTATACATTGCTTATTTTGTAATCACATGCTGCTTATGGAATTAATGTGTTCACATTTTCTAAGCACTTGTTGGAAATAAATCCTCTGACTTCTTTCAGCAAGTTTATTTCAGATCGAGAAAGCAGAAGAAGTCTCACAAACAGCCACCTGGAGAAGAAGAAATGTGATGAATATGTAAGTCTCTCTCACTGTTCTGTTCCCTGTCGAAAGGAACTGCGTGTTGTGTATGAAGGGCCTTTAGATATCATCTTCAAAAGTGCTGGGCGCACAATTATAACTGTATTCAAGTTTCAGTGCCTGGGAGCAGCACTTAAATAAAACCCCAAAACAAACCCCCAAGCATTTTGGTTGGGTTGAGGCAAGGGAATCCCTCTGGCCTGTGTTGGGCAGGAAGTTGTGGTGGTTCTTTATGTCTTTACCATATATAAATTATGTGCCTAAGATGTTTCACAGGCATAGTGAAAGATGGAATTTAAAACTGAAATTGTATATGAGTTTTGTATTGCCTATAGCATTTACGTCAGTTTATAAAATCTATTGGACAGCAATCAGAATGTAGCTCTGACAGGGTTCAGCAATGCTTTTTCCTCTTTCAAACCAATTTTTATTAAGTAGTTTCCATAGGAGTTGTTACTTACATCTGATACATCACAAAACATGGAGTTTGAAGCAGAAGTGCATTTCCCTGCTGTGTTCCAAGCTGTTGCTGACACATCTGTCTTTACTTCTCCAGATCCCAGGAACTACTTCACTGGGGATGTCTGTCTTCAACCTTAGCAATGCAATTATGGGCAGTGGGATTTTGGGTCTTGCTTTTGCCTTGGCCAATACAGGAATTGTCCTTTTTCTGTAAGTATTCACATGATGAATAGCTGATCTCTGTGGAGTTTCACTGTGTTTAAAGAATGTGTGCACTGTCAGCAAGTGGAGGGATTTATAGTCCATCTGTAATGAAGTACAGCATTCAAGCCTGAAAATATTAGCTACAAGTTTCAGACATTTTTTTTCCAGTCAAATATTTTTGAGGAAAAAGCCATTACTTGTAATGCTAGGGAAAATTAACTCCATATTATTTACTACAGACCTAGATGGGGATTTTTCCTGTGCTCCGCAAGCTATGCATACATCAGAAATATTCAGTAGTAATAGCTGCAGTGGGCTAGGACCTTGTTCTTACTTATGTCACAGGATCTCCAGAGCTTTCTTCAGAGTATGGTGCAGTAAACACTCTTTTAAAAAACAAGAATATTTATATTCCTTTATAAGTTACATATAGTATTTTCATCTCACACAGTTTCTTCATTTTTTTTAGGTGAGTACTTGAGAGCCAACATAAATATAGCCAAGATTTTGGTATAGAAAAGAGTTGAGGCAGAGTACTTAACTGGCAAAAAAAAAAAAAAGGCTTTTTATAAAGGAGAATTAAATAGTTTAAAAATGAAACAGTACCCTTAAATGACTAAGACACTTATTTTGGATCTCAGTATGAGACGTTTCATTGTGAAAAGTGATTGTTAAGAAATCAGTTGGGAATTGTGTGCAGATTTCAATGATAAATGTTCATTGAGGGAAGAAATACAATAATTTACAATATTTGAGAACTATTCAACAGGGTTACTGAGTTTACAGATTGCTCTAAAGAGGTGTCATTTCTTGAATGTCGAATCTAAAAATATAAAACTTTTGTCATTTCTTAGTATATAATGTGAGCCCTGTAGAAAGTAGTGTAGATAGCCAAAGTGGTATGTATTGCCATCTGCTCTGGGATTTTGTGCCAGAATAGCTTAGATCCATGATGCTAGCTTACAATTTGCTGTGGTTGGGTAAAATCTAGAAATAATCCAAGGAATTAATCCATTTACATTAAGAATGTATGAAGTCTCATAATTGTTTGTCACTAAAATAGACTGCAAAATATCTGGATTGTAATTTACATCTTTCTTTAGCAGAGTGACTCAGTTTATTTTATTTTTGCTGCATTTTTTACCCAGTACTCCAACCCATATGTGATAGTCCACCCATGCTCTGATAAGCACATCTCTGTGGGTACAAACTGGTGGTTGCAAAAACTGCTGTAAGGAGAGAAAAAAAAAGTTATGTCTTTTCAGCCTTGTTACCTCTTCTGTGATAATAGTGTCTCAGCCAAGGAACAGCCTCAATTTCTCCTTACTGCTTTAGTTTTCTATAAGCTCATCTTCTTCTCATTCTTTCAGCAGTTTTTCATGAGAGTAAAGTGAAATGTGTTGTTCTAAAGGATGTAAAAAGGCAGTTTCTTTTAAGTGAAGTAGATCAGACCAGTGATGTGAACACCAGAGAAACTTCTTACAGTGTGTGATGGTGACTGAGCTCAACTCGAGTAGTGAGTATGTAGATCTGTACCAACACACTGTCCAAAAAACTACCAAACTGAATATAGAGATTTTATAGAGTAAATAACAGCATTATTCTCTGTGGAATAAACTGTGTGTGTTCAAAAGTGGGTAATTGTTTTTGTTAGCTTTATAATGCCTTTAGATCTGTTGGCTTTGAGATATAGCAGCCAACTGAGATCACAGGTAAGGAAACTAGCAGGACCTAATTGAGCAGGCTAGCAGAGCTTTCCCCTTTGAAGCCTGAAGATGCAGGATCCTAACATGGTGTCTGTAGTTGTGCTTGAAAGTTGAACTGCTTTAAATGTTCTTTTATCTTACAATAATCTTATAGTTAAACCTAGTCTATTAGTGTTAGATTTTTTCTTACACTCTCATTCCATACATTTTTCCCGTAAGTGTATAGTTTTGCTGTTGCTGTCACAGGTAGATCATTTCTGCTTTCACTGCATTTTGCACATGAGAAAGCACTTAAATTCATTGCCTTTGAGTAGCACAGTTCTGGAAAGTTTATCCCATATTAGCATGCACCATCCCTGAAAAGCAGGAAGCAGAGGCAGAAAAATTAAGGGAGAATTTTCAGCACTGACAAAGCAGACTCACCCTGATTTCCTTTCTCACAGCTTTTGGGCTCTCACAGTATGAAGTGCACACTACCATGAACACCTGGATCACTTCGTATCTTATATCCTTAGCATAAGACATGCAAAATAAACATGGCAATGTTTATGTCCTATTTGCATAACTTAGTGCCATAACAAAGCATCATAGTGTCTAGGCAAAACTACTGCGGTAGGAACTCAGAGGAGCTTAATCCCAGCATTGGTGATAAGTACAGCCTAGACCAAAAGAGACTATAATTTCCTGTATGCCAAAGGAGAGAAAACTTTGCTGCCAAAAGATGGCACAAAAAGTTTCAGAAGTTAGAGATGAGCCAAGCCACCTAGGAATTGCAAGAGCAGTTGTTGCTGCTTGTGGTTTCATCCTGGAGAGCCAGGTCCAAGAGTGATGGATCATGTTGCTGAGACATGTAGGCCAGCCATGCAGAAGGTGCCTTCAGCCTGCATTTAGTCCAGCACTGCATATGATCTGAAAAACCCTGCTGAGGCAGAGGAGCTTGTTAGATGAGGTATAGATTGAGACTACAGCTGAAGTTTCACACTGCTTCCTGCAGCCAATTCTGCTAGTTTTGGCTGAAAGGACTCATGAAGCTGCAGCCTAACTCCTCCAGAGGTTTAGGGCAGCTGGCAGACCAGCCCTCTAGGAGGCTGTAGGGTAGCAAACCCCATGCTCTTTTTTCCTCTGCACCCAATACCTTATGAGGGTTCAGAACTGCTCTGTGAAATAATTCAGGTGACTTCATGAGCCTCACAGCTCTTCTAGCCCCAAATCCTGGGACTTCACAGCAGGCTGGGCACAGCATAGAATTCAGCTGACCTGGTAAATGTGGTATCTGGGAGAAAACAGCAGTGGCATCACAGGAACAGTTTGTTCTTCCCAACACTGTATCAGTCCTCTGGCCTAAACTGTTTATTCTTTTGCAGGGAAGTGACTTTTGCATCTGCCATTTGCTTGCACAGCTACCAGCACTTCTTTAAAAGCAGGCAAAACAAAGAGTAGGGGAGTGCTTTTGGGACTGTAGTGCAAGTTCCCTGTTTCTGTTTTGAATTTGTGCAGAGTGAGTGGCATGGACAGTTTCATTCCTTTCCAAGGGGTGGTTCTGGCACAAATATTCCTGTCCATACCACAGTCCTAACACAAACAAGTTTTTCATACAGTGCTAATGAAAATGCCAAGTGTCTGTAAGAATCCTATGGGGAGCTAAAGACAACAGATCAGATAAATACCTGGCTGCTCGGGAGTGTTATTTTTTCCGCTGCAAAGGCTCTGTGAGCTCAGCGCTTGAAAAACAGGAGCTTTTAATATTAAGACAGACTGGATGCTGGCATGCAAAGCTGGAGCCATTTGGGGCTGGGATTGAGTCAGCCCCAGCAGCTGAGCACAGGGGCTGAGCGCGGTGTCTGCAGGCAGACAGGGGCGGAACAGCTCAGCAGGGAACCCGGGCAGGAGGAGGGCTTAGCAAATCTGTAAAAAATGGAGCAGAGTGACCTCAGCCAGTACAATCTCCCTTCCCTTCTCCACCTTCTCAAGGCGAAACAGCCTTGGGGCTGTACAAAGAATGCGTTGTTATTGTCAACCATCATTCTTTCTTGGCAAAAGAACAGTTCCTTCTATCACCTCTTTATGTTTCTCCCTGCTCCTCTGGCCCCAAGGAACTTGTGGGTCATTATTTGGCACTAAAGTATTTCCAGTCTAAACTAATAAAAAAGTGACGGGAGGAGGCTTCTCGTCCTGTTCTTTCTATATATTCATATGAAAAAGATGTGTTGCTGCCTATCTATGGCAGCAGTTTGTTTTCTGTTAAATTTTAGTCTTGTTTTCCTTGGTGTCCGGAGGGTAGTTGTCATAATAAAGAGAGGAATTGCCAACAGATTGTCGGAATGCTTTTCACACACATCATGAAAACATCATCAGGTCTTTGTGTGTCAGTGTTGGAGGGGAAGGCACACATGGTGTTTGACTTAAAGACATTGAGCAATGAGAAAATGTGCTTTTATGCACTTAGCCCCCAGCACTGACTAATTATCATTTGTGCCAGCAAGTTCCCTACACAAACAGTTTGGTCACTACTTCCTGCAATTCTTCTATGTGAAGTTAAATTATGGATCATGTCAGACCAGGACTGACATCAGTGAGGGAACAATAGCCCCCACCTGGACAAAGTATAAGCCTTTGGTTGCTGCCTTTATTCCCAAGGGAGGGCAGTTAAGCCTTAACTTCCCTCTCCTTGGGCACTGTGAGGCACATAAAAAGCAATTTGGGCATGTTACCCTTTGGAGATAACATATGAAACGTGTCCTGGGAAAAGATGTTTCTATTTGTTATGGGAGTCCTTAAATACGGGACTTTTCTCAATTTTTACTCTGCTTCCAGAATAAAAAAGTTTAGAGTGCATGTTGAACGACATACCTAGCTCATTTGTGCTCTGATTAAATCTTCATTTCTGTCTGATAAGAGATCTTTACTCTTGCTTTTTTCAATATGGGGAGGTGTAACTCAGCTGCACTCTGTGGCTCCGCTAAGTTTTATTTGGTTGAATCCCTCTACATGTGGGATCTTCTACCTCCATGGTGGAACTGCAAACAGCATGTGAATCACATGTATTTTAGGGCTTTTTGCATGGTCAGAAGAATAAAAAAATTGTCTTGGAGTCAATAGGAATATGACCTGACATGAAATATTGAAATGTTAGACTTCATCTCTTATGGTAAGCTTTATTTTCCATTCTTTTGTAGGCTGCTTTTGATTTCAGTCACGCTGCTGTCTATTTATTCAATACATCTCCTGTTGGTGTGTTCAAAGGAAACAGGTAATCTAAGATGTTTTACCATTTCAGTAGAATCATAAAAACCAAGAGGTAAAAAGTGTTCAAATGAAGCCAGGTGCTTTGTGTAAGGTGGAGTTTTTGTCACTTTGCTGACATGATAGGAAGACCTGACAAATTTGGGTCAAAAGCCCAGAATTAACAAGAATTTATGTCATGACAATGGAGAAGAGCACTATATCACTATAAAGAAAAAAACTTATGACAAAGAGTGAATCCTGCTGCCTGGAAATGTTGTCTTCAGTGAGCTAGAAGGAACAGCTCGTATAGTTTCTTTGCATTAAAAAGTGAATTACAAATGAAACATAGCGAACCTTCGCCAGTGATGAAGAATGCATGAAAATACAGTTTGTCCTTAATGGTTAGTGTGAAATTCCTGATAGCCTTTGTGGTGTAGTAGTAGTTTTCCTAGAATAAAATAGAAGGGAACAGTTCCTTCACAGAGAGAAGCGTATTTGTAACACAGATACACTAAACACAGAAATGAGGAGTTACCTACAATGTTAAATGTCACTGTGCTCTGAAGTCCGAGAGTCTCTTTCCTTGTAAACAATCTCTGAAGCCATATTTTTAAAATTATCTGTGCACGAGAACACTATAATATATAAATACGCAATTTAATCACACGAGTTACTGTTCTAGCGTGTATAATGTCACCAATTGCCTATTTAAATTCAATGTGGACACATTTGTGCCGTGTTAGTTCCCAAAATCTGAGCCGTATTTTCTATGTTGCTGGTACATTTAAGCTCAGACTTATTTTTTATATAAGCTTCAAAGCAGAAATGCCAGCTGTAAGGAAATATAGAGAAAACCAAACAATGGAATGCATTTTAAAAATCATCTGCCCAGTGTAACATCTGCAGTATTTCTCTTTTGGTTCTAATGTATCTCATGATCTTCACAATGCCCAGTCTTTTTCTCAGCCTAATTCACAGACAAGGAAAAAAACCATTTAACAGAAACACAAACCAATTAATAGGGGAGTTTCTTAAGCTTGATGGTTACTTAAAAAGAAATCTTAGTTATAATTTACACCTTTCTCTGGTTTTACCAAAACTATACCACACTGAGAACTCACAAGTTAGGGCTTTGTCATTAGAAGTTGTAAATGATCCTGTTAAACAGTGGCTGTCCTCATTTGGATCGTTCAGGGAAAGCAAGCGGAATTGCATAATGGCAGTTCTGTGTCTGTGATAACCAGGCTGCCAGTGGTGACTTGTGGGTCCTGCTGTACTGGGTTTTGGAGGCTTTCTATGTCATTCTCATTGCAGACGCAAATCTATGCCAGGATGGGGATACCAGAAGGAAATGTCACTGGGGGTATAGACAGACTCATTAAAGGAGTGCAATAGTCTAATTAAGAGCTTCCATTTCAAAAGTGACTGGTAACCAATGATAATATTTATAGAAGTCAAGAAAACATATAAGTTTCAGCCCTAGAAATTACAAGAGAGCTCCCTATTTACTTGCAAAGGGCAGTTTGGGCTGCACAGATGGCTGGTTAGCTGAAAAGAAATCATAAGTGTTTCAACTCAGCAGCTTTCAATGGTGTATTTGTTACCTTTCTCCTCTTTTCTTTTATGCAGGGTGCATGGTGTATGAAAAGCTTGGTGAGCAGATCTTTGGTACCCCAGGCAAAATGATTGTCTTTGGCTCTACATCTCTTCAGAACGTTGGAGGTAAAGGAAATGAGGAATATTAGAAAACAAAGCCCAGGAATATCTCAGTAATGTTACAGCTACCAACCAGTCAGGTTCCTCCTTCTCCCCACGACATCTTGGGATCTTCATGCTCCTCAAGATAGCTGTGGCCAACACTTTGCATGCAGCGTTTTGAAAATGCTGTAGTTTTACAGTCAGTCATACTTCAGGGTCTTCTGTCATCAGACATCACTGTGGGAGAAGGTTCAGGATGCTTCTCAGTACTTGTTCCACAAAATACTTTATCCATTTTCTAAACTGATCTTCTTCTTCCTCCAGCAATGTTGAGCTATCTCTTCATAGTCAAAAATGAACTGCCTTCTGCCATAAAGTTTCTAATGGGAAAAGAAGAAACTTTTTCGTAAGTTGAATTAATTTTGATGCTTAGACTGTAGAATTTAACATTGCGTAGTTAAGTTTAAGCATATGTTTACAAAAGCTCTTAAATATTGAATATCCTTTAGGTTTGTCAAAGTAGATTTTCACAGGAGTCTCTCAGGGGGTTCATAAAAACCAAGACAGTTTTGGGAAGGAAAAGATGGATAGGAAATGCAGGTTAGTTAGCTGCTAGTTTTGCACACTAGATTTTTATGAAGAATGGTGATTTATACAAAGCTCTTATCATAGAATCCAATATTTTATAGTGTTAGGCAACACTTGAAAATATTGGGAGCAATGCAAGTTAAAGATATTATGTGTTTCCCTGCATTCTCAGCATCTTGCAGAATTTTGTCCCTGGAACATTGTCTGTAGTGTGAAATTCTTCAATACTAGCATATGACAACTGCAGAATATTATACTTAGACTTCTGCCACTTAATCATTCCTTGAATTTACCAGTTTCTTTAATAGCGGGATGACATTGTTTTATAGTGGTAAATATCCCTCACACTAGGTTATATGGTGTGCTGTAGTGCACAAGAAAGTGGTAGAGACTCCATTCCTCCTCGGGCTATCATACTAAACTGGACCAAGCAATAGAA
This sequence comes from Corapipo altera, assembly GCF_003945725.1. Taxonomy (NCBI): domain Eukaryota; kingdom Metazoa; phylum Chordata; class Aves; order Passeriformes; family Pipridae; genus Corapipo; species Corapipo altera. Next base: position 36,948,753 of record NW_020884873.1, read on the forward strand.
ATAGGTCATCAGAACATCGCTAACACTGTCCTTTCTCCTCTTTCTTGCTTTCCAGCAGTATTCAAAGCACTTTGCTAGAGGAGATATAGTCTTGAACTGGCCAGTGCATGCCAGCCCTCAGGAGCCTGGTTTGCCACTCCAGTCAAATGCCTGGGTGGTTTCCCAAATGAATTGTGGTGCCCCTCCCTGCTCCACTGTGCCGTATGTGTGACCCTTTGCACAATCTTTTGTCGTCCTGACACAGTGGCTTATATCAGGTCACACAGGTGGTTGTTCTGCCTCTCAGTCCCACTCACTGATCCCAGCAGTAGGGTGATGTTTCGACTAGTGACTATGAAAATCTGCCATACCTGAGTCAGACCAGTGCCCTGTTTCGAGGACTGGATACTTTAAGAGTCCACAAAGTTGAGATGTGACCCCTTCTCTCCTTTCGTAGGAGCTTGTAGGGTAAAAAGACCAAAGATAGTTCTATAACTACAACAGTCAAAGAGGGTGACTGAAGGGAAAACCAGAGAGTGTTTAAGGTGTGCTCATGATATGGTTTTTTAAATGTTTTATGCAGGGCATGGTACGTGGATGGACGGATTCTTGTTGTCGTAGTGACATTTGGCATAATCCTCCCTTTATGTCTCCTTAAGAACTTAGGTAAGATGAAAATGCCATTTTGGGCATCATGCCACTGACAGCCACACTGACAAAAAATAAGTTACTTTTCTATAAGCATCAAAATTTTTAGTGTTGAGGTGTTGGACTTTGAAGTAAGATATATGCAGAGAATTGCACTTTCAAATGTGTTTGAATCCACAGAGATGCCAGTAGGTACACAATGTATTTTTTTAAAATCATGTAACAACATTTGGCATCAAAGTCCAGCTGGGATCTTCCTTTTGAGAAAATAACCCGAACTCAGCTGATGTGACTTGTATCAGGGAATCTGTGTCACGTTCTGATTGCAACTGCACACTTTCATGTATTTTTCAATTATCACAACCTCTTTCAAAAGTAAAATTAGTTAAACTGATGTATAGGTGACCCTGAGGAAGTCAAATGGGTCAGAGCAAGGCTCAGGCCTGACCAAAAGCTAGGAGACTTGTTATGTAGGAGATTCCCAACGTGGGAGACTTCCACACCAATAAGACGTGTTTTTGTCCTGCCCAGAAGCTCACAATGCATAGCACATTTGAACTTTTCATGAAGAAGCAAAAGGAAGTAAAAGCCAAGATAGACTAATAAAATAATTTTGTGTAAGATTTCCTTTTAATTTCTTTCAGGGTATCTTGGCTATACCAGTGGATTTTCATTAAGCTGCATGGTATTTTTCCTGGTAGTGGTAAGTTCAGCTTGCTTTCTTTGTTGGATGAGTCTTAGAACCATAGAATCATTAAGATTGGAAAAGACCTTTAAAACCATCAAGTCCAACTGTCAACCTAGCACAAGTTCACCACTAAACCATGTCCTCAAGTGAAATAGGCGCACATTTTTTGAACACTTCCAGAGGTGGTGACTCCACCACTTCCCTGGGCACTCTTTTCCAATACTTTACAATCCTTTCCGTGAAAAAAATTTCCTAGTATTCAATCCATAACTCCCCTGGTGCAACTTGGGGCCATTTCTTTTTGTCCTGTCAATTGTTACCTGGGAGAAGAGACTGACACCGACCTCCTACAACCTCCTTTCAGGTAGTTGCAGAGTGATAAGGTCTCCTCTGAGCTTCCTTTTCTCTGGGCTAAATAACCGCAGTTACCTCAGCAGCTTCTCATATGACTTGCTCCCCAGACCCTTCACTGCCTTTCTTGTCCTTCTCTGGACTCACTTCAGTACCTCAATGTCTTTTTTGTAGTGAGGAGCCGAGAACTGGACACAGTACTTGAGATGTGGCCTGATCAGTGCCAAGTACAGGGGAATGATCACTTCCCTAGTCCTGCTGGCCACGCTATTTATGATACAGGCCAGGATGCTCACAATTTCACTGATATTTTAATTTTAATTTACTTTTTTTATTATTTTAGCAATTAGCTATCTTCCATTCTTATTCTAGGTTATTTACAAGAAGTTTCAAATCTCCTGTGGTGTACCAGAACTAAATGCAACATCTGTCCTATCAAATAGCTCAGCACATGAACATATGTGTAAGCCAAAGTATGTTATCTTTAATTCCAAGGTATGTTTCTTTTTATAATACTTATTTTTAATTCACATAATATGTGCACCTGCACCCCATGTTCTTAATCCAAACAGCACCACATAGGACCTGATTCTCCATGCTTCCATTTGTGATCCAGTGGTGAATGCACAATGGGTCTCCTTGCCCGATCTTACGGAGATGCCATGATGAATGTACCTTGCAGTCTTGTCCTGCCCTGGTAGTAGATGTGCTAAGGCTATGAGCCTGAGCTACCACCATTAATGCTTTCTTCAGGAGATTTTTCCTTTCCACTGCTTCTTACTATCCATACTACAACTGTGCCTTTAGACTCTTGTTCGGTAGAAGTTGAGTAAGCCACACGTGCATCCAAAGCCCAGAAGTAATCTCTGTCCTTTTGCAGAAAAACCACTTCTTTGTGACAGTGTACATGTTTCTGTAGCCATGTGGTGAACTGGACTGCAAAAAGGATACAGTTGGAAGTTAGTCCAGCAAAAATTTGGTTGCCTTCCAGTCAAATGCTTCCCTCTGTTACCAGACAGCTGCAAAAGAAGTTGGTCTAAGAGAATGTGAGAGGTCTGGGAGCAGGAGGATGGCTCCTGTCAGCTGTGCTGGGATGCAGTGCTCCCAGTGGAACAGCCCCTTATCCAGCAGGGCGTGGTCCTCAGGGCCTTACAGTCGCATTCATAGACAATGCGCATGTGTAGCAGAGGCATGCAAAAATTATTTTTTTTAAAATTCAGTCTACCAGCTTCAGTTGAAGAAGCCAGTCCAAGCACTGTTCTTTGGTTGGGGGAAACCGTCACCCCAGGTACAGAGTGACGGAACAAGAATTAGTTAATTTGGTGTGCGATAGCGGCTTAAGTGTGGGTATTCCAGATAGTATGGAAGGGCACCTTCTTCTACAGTGAATCTCAGCATTTGCCTCAGAGCCAGTGGAGTCACATCAGAAGGATCAGTCCATTTGAAGTAGGCACCCGGAGCTGATATTCCGAGGTTTGCACCCAGGGCCAACAGTTTGCCAATCATTTTAGCAACTTCAGTGTGTGAGGAGAGACAGGACAGTTTCACAGAATCAGAGGATAACCGAGGTTGGCAGAGACCACTGGAGGTCACCTGGTCCAAACCCCGTGCTGAAGCAGGACCACCCAGGACTGTGTCCAGGCAACTTCTGAATATCTTTAAAGATGGAGACACCACAGCAGCAATGTGCTATAAGTGAGCGAGAGGAGGTCACAAAGGCCTGGGCAAGGAAGGGCCACTGGAGAGCAGCCAGTGCATTTACTGAATCTGCCAGGCCTGAGCTGTATCACAGAACAGCTTCTGTGGGAAGGGGATGCCTGTGACCAGCACAAGATCTCAGAGGGTGGGACAGAGCGGCATATAGGGATGGACTCATTTTGTCCTTGCAGATTCACATTACCTCTGCTCATATCCATTCCCTAATGGAGAATGGAAGTGCCTGGGCACTGATCGTTTGTGAAATTTGGCTGAGGGCTGAAATCCCCTCAAGCTCTTAGTGGAGAAGGGGGTGAGGTACCCCTCAGAGGCCTCCTGCACTTCCTGGTGACATAATGGTCTTTCTCTTTCCCCAAAGAAAAGCATGCTCCCTCCAAAGCCCTCCTAGTCCTTTTGTTGGCCTGGGAAATAAAGGGATTCAGTCTGGTACATTGAAATATCCATTTATTTGTAAGTTCTGCATTCCTGTTCTCTTTTCTTACAGTCTGGATACGGGCTTCCTCTTCAGGACCTCAGCCTTAGCACCACGGGTGCGCACCCCTCTCCATGCCAAGGCAGGGTAGCGTAGCGGTGACCCGCCATATGTCCCTTTTACGCGTGACACTGTGCTAGTAACCATGACAGTAGCTGGGCAGGGAGACCCATCCCAGGGAGCAAAACCAGCAGCAGTGTGGCATCCAGAGCTGCGCTCTACAAGCACAGTCAGGGCTGCACTTGCGCCACCAATGTGAAGACTTTGTCCTCAGGTTGAAAGCACGCTGCTTTCTGTATTTCATTAAATATGTGCTAATTGACAGGTCTTCTGCCTTCTCAGAAGGGCTCTCAATGTTCAGTTGAAGAATTCAAAAAGCTGGGAGCTGAGGTAGTTGAATACAGAACGTTTCTTCACACCACTGGAGGAAATACTACTTCTTAACTTCTTTTCTGAAATTCTCTCTGAACAGACTGTGTACGCTTTGCCCACCATTGCTTTTGCATTTGTGTGCCACCCGTCAGTCCTCCCGATTTACAGCGAACTTAAAGAGTAAGCCTTTCTCTTTCTTTTTTTTTCTTTTTCTTTTTTTTCCAGTTAATTGTTTTTAACCATTTTACATGGAAAATGTTAGCACAGAGGTGCTCTGAGTCATTTGTGCCACTCAGAGATGTGCTTTAACAACACCCAACAAGCCCGCAAGCATGGCTGTCAGCTAGGAAATCTGGCTGTGCCGCACTGCTGGGGTGGGGGCAAGGGAAGTAGAGAATAATGCAATACTTGTGAGTTTTCTCTGGAAGTACACAGCAGCCTGGGGAGAGCCAAATTGTGCTGGTCATTATTTGGCAGAGGTGTGTGTTCCACTAATGGTGTTTGTTCCAGTGCAACTAAAAATCTGTTGCAGTACCAGGAAAATAAAAGTACTTTCAGCCTCACTGATATTAAAAGACCTGTGCTGGTACTGCTGTCTCACTGACACTTCTGGCTGGGACCAGTCCTTCTGTGACATCATTGGCAGCCCTGGGCAGCTACAGTGGGGTCCTGGGCCGCTGGGGAGCCCAGGAGGGAGGTCAGAGTCAGGCAGACCCATGAGTGCCCTCGGGCCCCTGCCACTTGCTGGGTGCTTTAAATTTCAAGTGACTTTAGCAGGTTCACAGGTGCCTATTTAGGGCATCCTTGTGTGGATTTAAAAGTCTAAGTTTAGACACTGGAGTGTAAATATTTTAGAACAAATATCTAAAGATGAAATGTTTACACTTTTACCTATTTTATAGGTCTGCATACATCCAGTATTTTCTACCCATGGCAACACGAATGTTTTTCTGCAGTCATTCAGAATGTTTCTGGGTTCTTTTCATCTCTTTATAATTTTATGCTTCTCTCATTTTGACCTTTTAATTTAATTATTGAAGTGTTTCAGGGCCGTCCTCTCTCCACAGGGTTTCACTCTGCTTAAGCAGGTTTGGCCATGGAGCAGAGCCATAGGTTGGACCCACCATTTTTTGACTTAAGCCCCAAGTAGGGTCCTTTTCCCCAGTCCTTTTCTTCCTTGTGCAGCTGTCAATGAATTCTTGTTTTATATGGAAATGCATTAGTGAGTCTCCCCAGAAATACTGTGTTTATGCAAAGACTTAAAACATTTGAAACAGCTATTGAAAAATCCAGCCTAACCATTTTTATGTGTTCTTTTTCTGTTCTTTCTCCAGCCGTTCACAGAAAAAAATGCAGTTGGTTTCAAATATCTCATTTTTTGCCATGTTTCTGATGTACTTTATGACTGCCATATTTGGCTATTTGACTTTCTACGGTAAGTACGCAGTTCTTTATTGATCAGAGTTGAAAGGGGATACGTGTAAAATCAATAGTCTAGCCCAGCTGGAAAGGAAAATCCCATCCACTTATATTAAAATACTATTCCAAATAATTTTCCTTAAAGTTTTCATATGGAAGATATAAGTCCTTTCTTCCTTTTCCCCTGTGGATGAAAAGCACAAGTGAAAGTATTATTTGCAAAAGGCATATTCAAAATATGAGGGAGAGATTTGTTTAACAGAATTGGGGATTAGCTGGGGCCCACTAAGATTGTGTTCCAGGGTCCTCACCTGAATGATGTGTGCATTGGTAACGACTGAAGCATGCAAACTTGCAAAAAATTAGACAGATTTGAGAGTAGGTCCTAGGAAATGAGTAACAAATAGGCCATCACAGGTTTTTCACTTTTTTATTGATGTGTTTAGAGACACCAGACCAAATGTTTTCCCTGTGTCCCTGGAGCTGACCTCTTTAGGTCTTGGTTAAACAAACTGGCAGTGGGGAAGCTTTGAGTATTGTCCCAGCTCAGCTACCAAAGGATGGTTATTTCAGTGTTTGAGACACACACCGTCTCTTTTCATGCATATCAATTCACTTAACAAATTATGTTGTGTCACTAAAGGGTACAATATGTATGCCCTAAAGGCACAGTTGTTAAGTAGAGTAGGATAAAATATGAATGTTGCCCAGGAAGCTATTCCCATGTTCCAGTATAATGAGAATGTTAAAAAGCAGTCTCTTTTTCCATGGACCATTGAGGGGTTACAAGACAGGTGACAAAGCTGATGTTTGCCTTTTACTTCAGAGTCACCATCAGTCTTCTCCACCCTATTCCAAGTGACCTTTTTGTTACAACCTCTTCATTTATGATACTGTCCCTTGTAAGCCACCTATTGCAAGAGAAAGAAAATAACTAAATATGAAATGTGGCATTTTTTTTCTTTCAAAGGTTTACCTATCTCATATTTGTTTTCTCAGACTCTCATTCTAAGGCCTTGAGTATACATGCGCTGAAGTAATTTGAGGTCATCTGTTCTAATTTTCCCAATAAAACCACAAATAGGCTGCAAGTGACAACAGCATCAACTGTTCTCATCCAACTGCTCCCATCTAATACATTTTCATAGAGATGTGTCAAATTAGCAGCCCCAGGGAGCAAGTGGGTGTAAATCAGCATGGACCCCTTCACTTTGGCAGGGAGGAGATTCTGATGTGATTGCCCCAGGGATCTGAGGAGGCAGATCCGTGGCGCTCCTCTCTGGGAATCTCCCACATCCCTCAAGGACGAGGGTCTGGAGTCCATGGAGGAGGTAGGGGCTGCGTCCTTCTGGCCCTCCTGAGGGGGAATGGTGGAGGAATCCCTGGGGTGTCTTGTGTGCGTCTTCCCACATCAGGCTCCCCAGCACTGAGAGCCCACAAACAGAAGCTGTGCAGCTCTGCTGGCACTTCTGCAAGTGTCAGTGCCGTGACAGGCAGCAAAAAAGACACTGAGGGAATATAAAATTCCTCCACTTGGATCATTCTTCCCCTTGAGACGGACAAGACCTTACGTTTCATATGTTCACTTACAGTGTTCTAACCCTCTTCTCTACCCTTACCTGGGTAAGAACAGTATTTTTATTGTGACCATTTCTTCTTTGCACCAATAGTACTTGTCTGTTTGCTGTGTTCTCAAAAGTGTTGCAGTGATGACTATATTTACATTGCAGAATTACAGAAAAGAGGTGTTTTTCTTCCCCTAAAAGGTCACAGTGTGGTTGGGCTCTGTGGTGTATCTAGCTGAAAGGAAAACAGACCTTCAACTGTAAGCCTTGCCCTTCACTTCCTACCTGGCTGCAGCCCGTGAGTGGTACAGAAGTTGCAGTCTGTGCTTGCAGGAGCAGAGTAAGCTCTGTGTCGCAGAAGCTGTGCATGTGCCCGGCTTGAAAACCCCACTCCTGATCTGCAGGGAGGTGGGAGAGCATTTTCTTTCTCCTAGTGGGGATTCAAGCACTGCATAGGTGGTGTTAACCTGTGGTCTCTACCCAGAAAGGTGCCCTGGGGGGAGTGTAGGCATTTTGCCACAGGATAGATCCCTCTGCCTCCAGGAATACATGAGGTTTTACTAAGTGCCAAAGATGGTAAATCAGACGTGGCCATTGAGTTCCCTTTAAGAGCTGTTATATTTTACCACCAGCTTTCTAAGATTAGCAGGCAGAAACAAAACATAAGCCTAAAAAGGGGCAGCAAGTATGTTTTGTGTCACGCTTAACAGCCTCCGCCTTAGGTTATTGCTCCTGGATATTTAAAACTTACAAAGCAAACATGTAGATCCCTCAGCAACTTGGTTTTCCTCTTGCTTAGTACATGCAGACCTGCTCTGCACTATTTATCACAACTTCAAGGAAACATTTTGGCAGGAGGTTGTATTAAAATATTGCCAGCGCCTCCCCATTAGGCACCCCCTGTGATTTGTCTTGGCTGCTGGGGCCGCCGGCTGGCGTGGAGCTGAGCTGCAGGCACTGCTGGCAGCCCTCAGGAGCTGCTGAGGGATTTCAGTGCAAATGTCAGTGTCCCACTGAGAGCTGACCCAAGATAGGCTTTGTTCTCGGTTGAGAACAGGGGCACTGCTTTTCACTGGTAGTTTATTTGCTGTTTAGACTAATTTAGTTCAAAACCTTGCAGTTTATATTAAGTTCAACCATTGCAGTGCATGTGTTTATTTTTATATCCTTTGAAACAAAAAACCAAAAAGTCCATGGAACTAATTAAAAATAGCTTATTTCACTTTACCTATTTTTGTATCTATGTATATATGTAAGCAAGCTTTTGTGTATGTCTCACTGTTGTCTTTCCTACAGTGAAAATTACCTTAGACTTAGGCACGTGCTGTCTTGAATTAAGATGCATTCCTAAATCAGGCCTCCAAAGGATTAATCTGGAATAATGGGATCATTAGGATTTTGTTCAAAGCGCTGTTTTAACTCAAGAATGTTTCATTCCATACTCTTTTGTTTACAGATAAATCACTTGTTGTTCAAGAAGGCTGTTGTTAAACAATGATTTTTGTGAACTAATTGCCTGTTTGCCAGAACACTTACCTTACTGTCTTTTCCATAGAGAGTGTGCAGTCAGATCTGCTTCACAAATACCAGAGCAAAGATGACATCCTGATCCTGACCGTGCGCTTGGCTGTGATTGTGGCAGTGATACTCACTGTGCCGGTGCTGTTTTTCACTGTAAGTAAAACTTCCTGCACGGTTTGGAAGTTGGTAATAGCTGTACACAGCATGTTTCTTCAAACCACAGTCCAGCAGTTGCTGAGACCATAATGTTGCAGCTACTAAAAGAGCTTGAGCTTGGATCAGTTTTCCGCACACCAGACTCCCCCTTAAACTTTTCTGCATGGAGAAGTTCTTCATCCAGGAAATAAATAAATTGCTTTTGGTCTTAAACATGTTTTAAATTGAATCCACAAGAGTTCTCTCTTCCTTCACATCACTTTATTGGAGGAGGCTCAGAGATGAAGTTAATTTTTAAGTGCAGAAGGATTCCAAAAGATACGTTAGAAAGAGAGGAATATCCTACTACACATGCATGTGTAACTACAGTTCTGAAGTAACAAACTGATTTTAAGGATTATTTCAAAGGACATTACATGAGACAATCTAAAATTTATGACAGATCTATGCAGCACTTATCACATGAAGAACCAGTTCAAATAAACATGGGAAGCTTTGAATTGGCTCATAGACTATTCTTGACAGAGAAATTTCTCTCTCTCTCCCTACAGGTGCGTTCATCATTATTTGAGATGGCCAGAAAAACAAAATTTGACTTAGGCCGTCATGTTTTGGTTACTTTTGTTCTTTTGGTTATCATCAACCTGTTAGTCATTTTTATCCCATCCATGAAGGATATTTTTGGAGTTGTAGGTACAGTATCCTGGTTTTGTACTACTAATAAAAGACGGTTGCTAATTAGCAACACAATAACTAGCTGTTGCTGACAGTTAACAAAACTCATTTATTTGAATTTTACAGGGGTCACTTCTGCCAATATGCTGATTTTCATTCTTCCTTCATCGTTGTATTTAAAAATTACACAGCAGGATGGATCAAAGTTGACTCAGAGGATTTGGGTATGCATTTCATTCCCATCAATGCAACACTTCCGTTTTGTCATTTTTTATAATGTGCTACGTGCAAAGCACATCTGATCTGAACATAGGTTCTTTACATTACTTTTCCCCTGTGCTTCAGTTAGCTGGCAGCTGTGCTCGCCTTTCTCCTTGGCTTACTCTGGGGGTCTCCTAGTGGAGGGGCCGTACCATGCACAGCATCTCATATTTTGGGGAGCCCTTCTCTGCAGGGTGAGGGACTCCCCTGGCTGGCAAGCAGCAGCCCTGCAAGCAGCAGTAGCTGTCAGTGGGGTGCAGAAACCCCTCCAGCCACCTCAGCAAACCTTTCAGCCCAGAAAGCTCTCTCTGTTTCTGTGAGATAATCCAGAAAGTGTGCAAAGTGCTCCATTTGTTGTATTCCTCACAGTTTTCATGGACCAGAGTCAGACTTAGGGTAGTTCCACCAGAAGCAGCCAGCTGAAATGTTATGTTAGCCCTTTGGCATGCATGAGCAGATGGAAATGGGCCTTGGAAAGATTTCCTATGAGCCCCAGAAAGAGCTGAAAAGATGCAATACTGTGTATTCCCAACCTAATGGGGCATGCACTGGAAGCATTGTAAGGTCAGACCTTCCTTTTCTGAGCAGACAGGCAGGAAACATGTGTTTCACTTGTGGCTACATCCACAGATCCCATGACGAAAGGGCTGAACTTTGATGAACACATATCCGCTGGGAAGAATATACTGATTTCTGTGAGGCTTTGGAAAGAGCAGAGCTGATCAGTCCTAAAAACAGACTCACTTAATCCTCTTTAGGGATGATCGGTGTTTAAGAAGTGAATTGAGAGAAGAAAAAAGATTCGTTTGGTGCTCAGCAAGTAATTATTAATGACGCTAATCTGTTTAATTATCTATGGGTCTTGTCTTTACCAGAAGTGCTATTTCATTTTAGTTGATAACTTTGATACCTCACCTTGTAAGTCTCCTTAAGAGGAGAAGTTAACATACTTGAATTAATTGTCTTTTCTTTTTATGCATTAATTTTCTCTCTGTTTTTTGTTTCAGGCTTCTCTTTTCTTGGTGCTGGGGGTAATGTTTTCCCTAGTGAGCATTCCCTTGGTCATCTATGACTGGGTACAATCGGGAGGCAGTGCCGAAGGCCACTGAAGTTCACCTCCTTCTGAAAAGAAGACACCCCTGTTCACTATACACCAAAATCTCAACCATCTGTTCTGTTATCTATTCCATCTTTTGTGAGTTTACTCAAATCAAATCCAAATAATTATTATCCAGTACTGAAAATACTGTTATGGGTGTATTTTCTTGGAGAAAACAGACCCATTTTTCCAACAGACATATTGAATTATCAGATCAGTGATAAGTCTGTGTTAATTGTCTATGAAGCTATATAGAGCATTGCTCATAGGAATTCATCACAATTAGTTTCCCCTCTTCCACTCATGAACTGCATTGTTTCATTATTGTCATTAGCCCTTCATCCACAAGTTCTGCTCCTTTAGAGCAGCAGCACCTGTTGCTGTCAATTCCAACTGGAGTGATGTCCGTTCACACCCTTCCCTCCCTCTTTTAGCCAAAACTCTGCTCTTTAATTGTACACATCTGGTTTGTTGGTTTGTTTGTTTCTTCTGTTGCAGTTTCAGGCAACATTTGCCTCACTGGGTCAAGTGTAGGATTGTGGATACAGGCATGAAAAGCACCAGGAGAGCATAACTGAGCATTATATAAGCATAGGTCCTAAATCCGGTGCTTCTCTCTGGTATTCTGCTGGGGGAGCCAACCCCAGGGCTTGACCTGTTTATGGCTTTTGGGAACAGACTGTGTGTGTCTTTGTGATGGGGTGCAGGGAGCAAGAGAAGGATGGACACCACCACCAGCCACCCTGGCGCACTTCTGTTGGAGACTGACCAGAACTAGACTTGACCCCAAACCATGAGTACTTGAGCCTGAAGAGAAGCAGATGTTCAGAGATTTCCATGGGAAGTCTGCATCTTCTTCAGCATTAAACTGTTCAGTAATGTCCCGCTGCTGTCAGAAAAAAAAAACTAACCTCCAGTTTTATTAAAACCTACACATTTAATCATACCTCATGCCTTTTCCATTCTAGGATTCATTTGTACATACCTTACCCTCCTCCCACTGAAGTCAGCAGGATCTTTGACAGCAGTGGGAGCCTGATTGGACTCACTCTCTAGTGGAAATTGAAATCTGTAACATTTCTTTAAATGAACAGAAATACTTTTTAGTTTTAAAAGTTTCATTTACATTTTTCATCAGTTCTTCATAACAATTAAACGACTTTCAATTACTACTAGCAGAAACACTGTAACTTGCATCTGTTGTCCACAGAATAAGCATTTGCCTAATGCCTTATAGCTGGTGTAGAGAACTACTTGTAGAGACTCAAATGCTGAGCAGACATCTTCTATTACTGCACTGCCAGCAGCATAAATGTGTGCACTTTGTGTCATTCACCGTGTGAGCCAAAAAGTGTCTCAGAATATGAATGTGGCTCCCACTGAAAGCACTGATGGCTAAAGGGAGCCCCTGTCAAGCCCCAGGGCTGAGTGATGCTCTCAGTATGCTCGAGCCATATCTCTCACTATGTAGTAACCCTTTTGTTCCCAGTAGCTGGTTCATTGACAACTCCCATTGTAACTGTGGAAGCATACTGTCATCAGCTGTGAGGAACCTGTCATTGCAACTTGCTCTTTTTAAGGTTAGGGATGGAGTATTTGGGGTCTTTGGATTTCTGGGAGCTACTGAATTGCCTCAGTTGCCATGACTTGAAGTCACTGAAAGTTGGGACCACAGAACGCATCTCAGGACCTTGAAAGTTGGTTTCTAAGGGTAGCATCCAGAGAGGTTAGTTTAAGGCCTTCCTTAGAATTTGGGCATTGATCTGCAGTGTTCATGCTGCAGAAACTAAGCCTACTAAGCCCAGACTTCCAGATCTGTACCTCAGCCCAGGCAGTGAGGTATCTGCCTCTGATGATACTCCACTGTGATCCAGAAATAATGCAAAGTGGACTCCACAGGCTGCCCAAGTCCTTGGAGTAGCCCAGCAGCAAGAACAAAACTGGAGGCCTTCTCCCTTCAGGCAGAGTGACCTGCTAGACTGCAGCGCAGGGTTCCTTTATTCTTCCTTCCTCCTGGCCCCTGAGACCTTCACTCACAGGCTCCCAGCAAGATCTCCAGTGCAGCATCCTTTCTCCCAAGGATCCCCTAGCCCAGCCTTTAACACATGAACTGCTGAGATACCTGGGACCACTGGGCTATTGTCCCTTGTGCTTTCCTGTGACTGGTCTCAGACCCTGCGATGGTGCAGGTCACCAGCTCTCTCTGTGCCATCTTTATGGGACTGATCCCTGCCCTTATTCACAAAGAAGTCCATACCACAGCCTACAAGACCAAGTGTTAGGCAAGCTCTTGGGAGAAGAACCTATGCTTCGTTCCTATCTCTTTGCACTTCACCCACCAGCTTGGCTGTAAGTTTGTGGCTCCTCTTTTGCAGGCACCCAACCCTCAGTGGTCACTGCAGCAGGAGCCCAGCATCTCACTCCATTCTCTGACTCAACTTTCTGAGGTCACATTTCAGTTTTTGAGGTGCCTTATAATCTCTCTGGATCTTATCCTGAAAAACCTAACTCAGACCTGAGGATGCTGTACAGTGTTATCCTTAAGATGCTCCAGGGCTCTCCTGCTTCCCTCCCCGCTTTATCCTTCTGCTACTGATTAATGAGCAGCATCGCCCTGTGCATCAGGAGTTGTGAGAGAGGAGATCCTGGGAACAACTTTCAAGAACCCAGCTATGAGCTAGAGGTCTGATCTGCTGCACAGGGTTCCAGCAAGGTCTCATCTGTGACATCTCCCTCCTCTCCATCCCCCCAAATAATCTGTAGTCTTCTGTTTGAAATACCAACCATTGAGTTTTGGCACCCAACTTCCTTCGACTGGAAGGGCTGTTGGGTCACTGATTGCTCCTTTTATATTCCTAAATCTCTTCCATCACTATTGCTTTCTCTCCTCTTTGCTGTTCTGTCTTCTCCTTTTTCCCAGTTTATTTGTATACTGGAGTTTTACTGAATAAATAGGGAGAATGAGCTGAGTGTGCATAGAGTGAAATTACCCAAGGTACTGGACCACCAAAGCAAATCTTAGATACTGAAAAATAGATACCCAAAATATTAAGTCTTTAAACAGACTTTGCTTCTGGGTCTCTTAACTAGGAAAAAACCAAACCAAACCAAAACAAACAAACAAACAACAAAAAAATAATAAAAGAGAATTTTGCTTAAACTGATTTTCTGGCATCATATTTATAGATATTTATGGAAAGGTATCATGTGTTTATTGATGTCTGTGGTAATGAACGTGAAATAACTTGCTTTTTGTTTTTTCATCAGGTTTATACATTCTTAACAGAATGCAATAGACCCTGCTGTAACTGTCAACATCAGTGATGGATGACAATATTTGTTTGAGGTTATCTGTAAAATGTACTGCTGTTTTTCAGTTCATTTGGAATAGTGAATCTGTAGCCAATGATTGTATGAGTCCCACATTTTAGCTAGGATTTTAAAAGCACAGTGAAATGCTGTATGAGTTTCTCTGTTAAATTAATAGGATCCAGAGTACCATATCTACTTAGTAGGGAGTAGCATGCTTTCTTTTCATAGAGAGTTTATCGCTATTGTGAGCACTGCAAATGTCATAGACTGGATGCAGAATTGCTCCTAATAACTGCAACAAAAAAACCTTTAAAATTCTCATTTGCATAATCACAACAATCGAGTGGTGAGGGACAAGAAAGGACTAATTAGAAGCAGGGGCTACTAATGAGATTGTGAGAGTTAATCCTACACTTAAAAGATGGCCTTGCTGCCTCTCCTAGATAACAGCACATTGCAAACAAAATAGTCATGGGCTTAACCGTAATACTGCTGCCCTTCTCTGTCCCATGGCACACATACCTAGTAAGTAAAACACAATAAATTGTTATTCGAGAACAGTATCTCAGGAGTAGTGACCTCTCTGGGTGATGCTTGCTTCTGGTCGAAGGGCCAGTACCAAATCCATGCACCAGCACAGACCTTTTGTAGAGCTGACATGGACCAAGTGGTGCCTGGCCCATGTGCAGGCCTGGGGCAGAACAGCTGGTCTCATCCTGCGAGGTCAGGGATGGGGATGCTCATCCGCTCCTGAGGGCTGCTCTTCTGAGGCACATTTGAACGCACAGCCTGTGCTCCACTTGAAATAGGTCACATGCAAGTGTGAGTTAGATGATCCGTGGGTTGAGTCTGTACGTCTGCCTTACAGTGCATAAGCGCAACACAGTTCTGGTATTGAGTATTAACAGTAACAATGGTATCTCTAGCTTATCTTTAAATGAAAAGGTTTCTTTGCTTGAACCTTACATTAAGGCTAAAGAGCATCTCGGTCAAAACAAAGCTCTTTTCATGTGGTGGTGTCCCACGTCCAGTCCTACTGTCCCACCCCAGTGCCTGTAGGAGAAAGGCACCGCAGAATGTACTCAGCTCCATCAGCAGCTCTAAGAGATGGCTTTATCAACTGGCACCAGGGTGCTTTCTTAAACAAGTCCCTAGAGCCCTTGGTGCTGGAAAATCTTTATTTCCTATAACGTACACAAAGAATGTTTTATTTGTATCTAATGTAAGGATTTGTGTAACAAACTGTGAAAAAAAAAAAGAATGAATTAATAAAAAGTACAGGGCTGGAAAGGTCTAGAATTCACAAATTGTACACATGCCTATGTTTCTCAAAACAAATCTATGCAGTTGTGTTGTATTGTAGGAAATTTCATTTTTATGTACATATATATTGTAAATAAATAGGATGCTGTATATTTTTGCAGTTGTTTTTCCCCTATGATATAGAAGTGTTGAGATAGGCTCTGCATATTAAGAGTAATTTAAATAGAAATACAAATACTTTAGCTTCTTAGTAAAATGCATATCCTTTTCTTTCTCCCAAGAGTACACAAGTTAAATCCTAAACTTGAAATTACAATTACATCACTAATGTGACAAGAAACAGAAAAATAAAAGGTCCAGTGAAATTGCTAGGATTAATTCCAGTGCACGACTCCCTGTTTTCTCAAGAGCAAGTTTGTCAGTCTTCCTGGTCGGTAAAATATCTCCCTTGTAAAAGGCCCCTTTGGTATGCAGGTACCTCTTGCCTCCTAAGCCAAGATCAGGTGGTAGTAAAGTGTTGAAAAGGCTTTATGCAGAAACCATGGCAAACTGCAACCAGCAGTTTGACCCAGCATTATGCCATGTTGCATCCAGGCATATATTTACCCAACTAACCCGAACAGGTCAGGGCAAAACTTCTGCATTTCCATTTTCAGCTATCAGAAATGCGTGTACTTCAGAAAACAAATACTACAAGCAAGGGGTGGGCAGCAACCAGAGCAATTGGAATTGGTGCCATTTCTAACCCCTGCCCTTCCTGCAGAGTCCTGTGGCTGCTTCTCCGCCACAGACCCCGCTGTTCTCATGCAACCAAAACACTAATGCCTGAGGATGCCAAGAGCATCCCCGGGCAGGGACTGCTTGCACATCCCACCCTGTGAACAGACAGAGGCCAGTATTTTGGTCATGGGATAGCTGCGTGTCCAGGGGTGAGGGTGATGGGGGGGAAGAGCTGTGTGCATCCCGAGAGTGCCTCCATCAAAGGCCTTGTATAGACTTTCTCACTGGTAAAGCATGGAAACATGTCTTTTTCAGGATTGCTGAAAAATGGAGGTTAAGGAAGTGCATCTAAAAATAATTGGGGTTTTTTTCCATGTTTACTTTATAAGCTTGGATGAAAATGAAACTTGAAATAACATTTGCTTTCACCATGAGCACAAATTGAGGAAAAAAACGTATATACAGTCAGTTCTACAAAGCTTTTCAAGTTAATACAAGTGTACATTTTATTTTCAATGTTATAGCCAACAAAATATAAACTGTAAAGGTATTTTTCCACAAGACTTGAACTTTAACTTGTTTATAGAAACCTATTTTTAGTGTCCCAATATATGTTATGGCTCACCCAGATCCAGTATGAACAATACTGTTTGAATGATGTATGCTTGATACAAGCTCGCCTGTAATAGATTGTTGAAGTGAGTCATTGGTAATGTTTTGCTCCTGTTAATATCACCTGTTAACTTTGTGCTGCTCATATCCAAATAAACAACGCCGTTTTTTCTGTTTCTGTGTGTAAATAAAAAAAAATTGTATTGAGTTCTATAATCTCTCTGTTAACTCTATAGTTTTTAAACATTAAAATTGTAATCTAAACTAATGTTGGGACCATATTCTTTCAAAGGAATGTGTATGTATTATTTTAATAATTTGAATAGCATATGCTCCCTGCTGTTTATGCAAGTATTATCACTGAATATAGGGCATGCAGCTTTTGCGAAGCCAACTATATTAGATTTGGTGCAGTATATGCAGCAAAATATCAATAGACATCTGTGGAGCATTAAAGTGAAGTTTCTGATACAGTTTTAGAGGGACCTGAAGCTGGGGCATATGGTCACCGTGGTCTGGGGTTGCTGAAGATGACAGCATTCCTAAAAGACAGTACTTGTTTCTGCCTGCTCTTTGAAGACTGTCCAAGTGCTTGCCAGTCTGTTTCAGGGTCAAGTCAGGCAGTTCAATTTCAAGGACTGCTGTTAGAGTTAGGTTTGAGTACAGATGTCAAACTGGTACCTGGAGTGACTAAGCCTTTGCCAGACTTTCTCTGTCTGCTAGCAGATGTATGAGGAGATTCCCAAAGACTCAAATGTCTTAAGCATTCCCAGATATATCTACCAAAATGTCTCTGTCAGAGTCTTAAAGGTTCTGGAAATTGCTAACTTTTTTGCCTTTGGTCATGAATTTTACTAGTGCTCAGGTCGTAGTGACCACCTACAAAAACAGCTCTTGGCTCAAGTCCTATAAACAACCCAAGAGCTTACTTGACTGCATGGGATGAGTACAGCTCCCTGGGCCCCTCTGCAGGAGAAGTGATGGGAGGATTTATGTATCAGGATCTCTGGCAAGCCGTTGCCTGGTCCCCAAGCCCAGGGACATGTCTTAAAGCCATAAGTCAGGGAGCACAGAGGTAGAAGCTTCTGCACTGACCTGGTCTAATAGCCCCTTCTGTTTGGCATACATTTGCACCCACTTCTCTACCCAGCCAAGCTTAATCATCTCGTAGCCATACCTTAAGACATAGGAACATGGTTTATGGAGCAGAGGGAAAAGCAGAAACTACAGTTACTTTTTTCCTTTCTTGCAGAGACTACAACAAACATCTGTTGCCTTCTGCAGTGCAGTCTGACAGCCTCACCTGAAGTTCACCTAAAACCACGCAACCAAACACCAGTCTCTTTTCCAGCCACATACTTCTACCGTTGGCTTGGCACGATCTTCTTGTATCCCCAAGGTCAGCCAGATCTCTTGAGTTCATCTGACCTGTCCCTATTTGGGAATGAAAAAAAAAATGAGAAAATTACTATTTCCTAGGGCAAGCAATGCAGCCCTGTCTGAAGGAAGAGATTCCCCCATGTGGTTCAAGTGGGGTCTTAGTTCAACTGAAATTCATGTAAAATTGCATTTAATCTTCAGGCTGAAGCCCAAATTCAAGCAACTGTTAAGATGTCTCATTCCTCAGTTTGCCAAGAGCTAAAAGTAAGCACTCATGCCAAGTTTAAGAAGTGTGGAGAAAGTGGGGATGGTAGGAACAGGGACAAGTGATAAGTCCATTTCCAAAACTTTCTGGCCACAAACACATAATAAACTTAGCACGGGCTTTGCTTCCTGCACCCTGTTGTCCTCAGACCCATGCAAGAGAGCAGCACCATTTGCCTTGCAGTCAGCTGTGGTAAGTATCTCTGGTTCAAACACCAACTTCCTAACATAGATCCCAGTGTGGTTAGACAGAAGTTTTCAAGCAGCCCAGCATCTGTGTTTTGCAAATATTAAGTGCCATGCATTTCTCTTTCAGCTTACAGTTATGGAAAATGGAGACTCCTAAAGATGGTGCCCTGCTAAATGCCATGGCACTGGCAAGGGACAGTGCTGCTGTCTTAGTGTGCCTCAACCTTGCCATGACTCCCTGCTTGAAAAACATGTGGTTACTGGTTTTCTTGGAAAATGGTGTTGATCGGCCAAGGCTTAGGCAATACAGCTAAGCAAATAAATTGTGATGGGCTGGGGTGGCACCAGCCAGCCCTGTCTGAGGTTCAATCTGCAGAGCAAAGCCACCTTGTGAGTTCCCTGAGCTATGGGCTAAGGGAAGCTGCTGTCTTAGAAAAATGGAGGAAAGTGTATCATCAACATGAGTCAGAACGTATCCCGGAGACGAACCACGTCCCCTCCTTAGAAAATGCCTGGCTTAAAGTCTCAGATCCTTTTCCCAGAGGTAACCAGGTCCCCCTCCTCCTGCCTGCCATGTACCCTTGGAAGAGCATTTCCCCGGTGGGCAGCAAACCTTAAGAACTGTCCTCTTGCCAGTTATGAAAAGCTGGTGAAATTTACCTAGTTTTTTGTGGAGATTATTACTTCAGACTAAACTTTTCAAATGTACCAGGTACTGACCGTGCCCTTGACATGCTCCCATATGCTCTTCCTTCCTGGACACCTTTTGGGATCCATTGTAACACCCTAGGGTCGCTCTATGAGCTCATCAAAGGGGTTTTACGTTAAAAATATACAAGGCTCCAAAAATCCACCTGCCAGATTTATTAAAAGGGCCTTCAGTTCTTTTTATACCTTGACAGAGAGCACAAGAGAAGACGCTATACACATTTCTCAAGAGGTCAAATAACACACTTTTACTGGCAAACTTTAGAAAATAAGGGAACTTGCCAAAATTTAAGGGCAGCATTCAAACAAACTAAAGCATTTCACAAAACATTGACTTAGCACATGCTAACCCATACAACTTAGCAAAATCCCACCCATCCAGCCTTAAGTTACCCAAATATCAAGAAACGAGATTAGAAGAAGAAGTAAAGAAAGAGAGAGAAAAAAAGAAAGTTATATCTACTGCCTTGGGTCACTGGAATTTCAGCTTCCATATGTCCTGACGGTAGGGTCATGACCATATGGAGGCTTCATGGTGTTGGTTTTATTTGGCCCTCTGTGGCCACCCCCTTCATGTGGGACCTCTGGCCCACTGGCCACTCTGGGGCTGGACTGGGGCTCCAGGGCAGGGTGTGAGGCAATGCTTCCAGTGTGCCAGTGACTGACAGCTGTGCCAAAGGCTCTCAAGGAGGCAGAATTATGGGGGGGGGGGGGGGGGGCACAGCACCACTCCACCTTGGCAGAACCCGATCTGCCTCCTCTCCCCACACACAGAGTTGTTCTGAGCCAGTTAATTTCTTTCAGTCCCTCACACCCATGCTCAGGTAAGTTCCCAAAAATTATTCTTCCCTAACCCTAACCTATTGTTTTCCCAGCAGTTCTCACTTTACATAAGCTTTGCAACAGCTGGACTGTCCCCATTACTGCCTGGTACAGACCTGCCCCCACAGCCCAGGCAAACCTGCTGATTCCCCTTACCTTGCTTAGGAGGGGTTTGCTCAACCATTCCCCTTGCACAGCAAGGGTGGCAACAACCCTTGTGCAGAGGTGTTTGACAGTCAATAGAGAAGTGAAAACCAAGTACCAGATGCAGGAGCAGCTGACATTTCTCCTCTTCAGGCTCATGCCAAGAGGTTATCCTGGTGAGCAGCTGATGAGGATGAGAGAGGTTGGTCTGTTGGCCAGATGTCTCCCCAGCCGCCCGGACCAGCCTTTCAGAGCTCCTGGATGTGCAGTCTGTCACAGAGATGGGGTGAGTGTGGTGCTCAGCAGCACCACCACAGGAGCCAAGTACATCGAGGATAAAAAAGCACTTGTTCTATCCCAAGTAATTATAAGGGAATATAGCAGAGTTAGGCACCAAGATATTGGTAAGAGTTATGATAAGAAAGAAACTCATAAAGAGAGTGGAGAAATTTTTACGATGTGGGATCAGATTAATGACCTGTACAATGACTGTAGTAAAAACAGCACCATACAGATGCTACAACATTTGTAGAACACATTTCTTCAGATCATAACCAAAGCCTGTAATTTATTCAGATGTTAAAAAAAAAAAAAAATAAAAGGAAAAAAAAGAAAATTATATGTTCACTGACAAAGCCAGTTCTTGCAGACTGAAGTCTCCTTGGGCTTGGTGCAGAAAGCAGTTCCCAGTAGTATTTCTTATGTAATAGCTTGATCTCCTATTAATTTTCAGATACCATTTGTAGATAATCAGAAGTACCAGATGCTGGAGAAACAACTTCCCTGACATAACAAGGAATTATATATCTCTTGCAATTAGATCATCATAAAATGAAAGGAAAACAGGCATCAGGCTGCCATTCCCACATCCAGTAGCATTTAAAACAATGAGCGCAGTCTCTGTTACTTCTGCTGGCAGCCCTCCAGCAGCAGTTTGAAAAGGCAGCGTGGCCTCCCTGTAAATTGATAAACAATCTTGTAGAGCAACAGGCAAGTCTTTGTTAAGTTTTTACTTAAGTAGAGAATTAATTGGCATCTTTCTGTGCAGAACAAGCAGGGTCAACTGCTCCGTTTTCCAGAGGCAGATTATTTTAACCAGAATATGCAGTCCCTGCAGTTAATGGAATAAACCTAGGATGTGGGTACAGAAATTGTTTGTTTTCTTAAAGAGTTCTGGGAGCAGAACAATCAAACTCAGTTGGCCAGAAAGACTAAATAACTGAGTCCTAGCTGTGTTGATGGCTTCAACACACAATCACTATCACTACAAAAGCAGATGTGTCATCCTCACACAGGATGCTGATTTCCTAGAGTAACATGTCGTCACTGGCTGTACCATTCACGACCAATCCCATCCAGAGAGGCAATGATATTCTCACCTCTACTCTGGGCCAAGGAATAGAGAATAGCCTGAAATCTTTTGTACAAGGCTACCAGTGCCCAGTAAGATGCAGATTGTTCTCTAGGGTGTGGGTAATGTGTTTAGATACATGCATGTCACATAATTATCTTCCTTCATCTAGTGCTCCAGCATGTCTTTGCTTGCTATAGATTACAACAGGGCAAATTCAGCTCTTACTGGCACTCATGCTCTGGTCAGCTGTGAGGAGGAAGCTTGTCTCTGTGGCTGACCAGAGTATGAGTAGATATAGCATAGACATACTAAAGCAGAAGATGTACCCCATTTAGTCTACAGACCGCATATAGGCAGCTAAAGCACTGAGCAAGTGCGGTGCCACTTCAACACATGAGCAAACACATCACCAACACCTTGACTTCTCTTGGGACAATCTCACTATCCTAAAAGAGAGCACAATGATAAATCAGTTCATTCAAGTAAGAACATTTCTATATTTACATTGCAACCCTCTATTAAGCACAAGATTGACCACTAGTTCCTGTTTACTGCAGAAATAACCTGTACTTCCTCTCAGGGCAAATGAGTACCACTCTGAGGGCTCAATATAGTTGCCTAAAATTGGAAAGCATTTTTTTGGTATTTTTTTTATTTTACTGGCATCTGGACAAACAGTCCAGATACCAATAAACAAAATAGGTCAAAACTAATAGCTAGAAAACAAGTCTTGCAACATACTCTTTACTTAGCTACCTACCTCTGCAGAAACAATATGGTTAGCACAGTTGAGACATGAAAACAACATCCACAAAGAGCAGGACTCATCAAAGCCAGCTCTGAGAGGTACTTTTCACAAAGGGACAGACAAGAAGAGGGCATTTACACAGAAGAAGAACGTGCAGTATTTCCAACCCCACTCCTTTATAGGTGCCGCATCAGTGGACCTCCCTAAGTGCTCCACCACATGCAGCAATGTCCTGATACACAGCTGGAAACACTTCTGCTACTTTGCTGGGAAAGTACCAACTTTGGGATGTCCTATGGCTCAAAGCAGACAAAGAGATTCCACGTGTCCTTGTCATGGATCTCCCCAGCAAATTTTCCCTCCCAGGGACCTTACAGGAAAACTGGATGAGCCAAAGACAGAAAACCCACAGTCCAGTTACAATGGACCAGATTAGCTATATAGAACCCATATATGAATTTTTTAAGAATTAAGAGTTAATTAGTGGCTCACAAGAATTTAGGGTGCCAAGTTTTATGAGCAAAGAGTTCTAGACACGAAGATCTTGGGTACAGAGCTTATTTTCAAAGGTCACTAGCAGCCACTGCTAAGTGGTAGTAACATCAGACTAATTTACTAATGAGATACACAGAGCTATTCCCAGGCATTACTTCCACAGACTTTCCAAGATTCACAGCCTGCAATGAAACAGTTGAGGTCCACTGTGATCAAAGGAATTAGCCTTAGATTTATATAACCTGCTGAAATGTCTTAGACTTCCACAATCTGAAGAACTGCCTTAATGGATTTCTACTAAGTTATACATGAACTGCTTTGGAGGGATGGGGGAGACAAAAGAAATGCTAGATGGGCTTCAAGCCTTTATATATTTTACTGTTGTTAAAGGATTTATATTTTATTTGTACCAATCTTGGTAAGAAAT
This sequence comes from Corapipo altera, assembly GCF_003945725.1. Lineage (NCBI taxonomy): Eukaryota > Metazoa > Chordata > Aves > Passeriformes > Pipridae > Corapipo > Corapipo altera. The sequence goes on from NW_020884873.1 coordinate 36,972,113, forward strand.
GAAAATCATCTAAACCAACTCTATAAAAGACGTAGAGAGTCAACAAAACCCCAGAAAAATAAACAGCTCTACCAAGGAAAACATCGACAGGAATGAAAACTACCGCACTGGAGTTGTAGGAGCTCCAGGTCTTATAGGACAACACTACTGCAAATCTCAACTGAGAATAAAAAAATTAAAGGGAAGTGCAAGTATGGTTGTAGAGCTCAGTGAGACCCTACTTAATGCACAAGGCCCAAGCTGTGAGGAAGTAGCCAACGTGGCTGGGGATGGCTACTGAGAATTGCACAACTACCCACCAAAGTCTTCTCTGTTCTTGCAGTAACATTACTTTGCACACACACTCATATTTATAAGTGTGTCTTTAGCTATTGCTGCTTTTTTAATTCATCTTCACAGTCAGCAGAGAAAAACCATCATTACTGATATGATTTGTCCTTGTGGGCTACACAGGCAGACCCCAATCCCTGACACAAACTTGTCATTCTCATCCAAGTTAGGAGGTAAATCAGCACAGACACTAGCAGTTTAGCACTTCACCAATAGGCTTTGCAGCAATACTGCATGCTATAGAAAATATATCTGCTCTCAGCTCCGACAAAACTAGGTCACCAAAAGTATTTGCTCCTGCACCATTGTTTTATATCTAAACACACAGAAACTGAAGTGTTACTCCGGCATGTAAGCTCCTGATGACCCATGGAACAAATCCACCTCACCCAGCAAGAAATGAAGCACAAACACAAGCCTCACTGGGAATCATTTTTCAAATGGTTAGGCCTGAGATGAGACAGGTACATGTTTTTCTTCAACAGCTGAAGAAAAAATAGACATACCACAGCACTAATGTGTGCATGTCATTTAGCAGCCCATCTGACGTTGGTTGTGATGCCCATAACTTCTCTGCAAGACATTGTGTGCCTACTGCTTTTCTGTTTCAAGTCAGAAAATAGCGCTTTTAGAAGGACCATCTTCTCTGTCAGCTGCTTTACAGTCAAAAAAGTTTGGTATACTCCATAAAGGGATGCTCCAGCAAGATGCACCTCACCTGGGAAGCCCAGAAGGGGAGTAAGAGAAAAGGGTTACACACACATAACCTTGATGCTGATTGAAGTAAGGAAAGACTGACAGAAGATCAGAAAGCTTTGTGTGGGGTCCCTTGATGAGCCATGCTTTCTTTTTTAGTAATGTTTTGCTCTCTCATTTCAGCATTTTATGCTGCTGGTTCTCACAAGAGAGTCTCTAAGCGCCCCCAGTGCAGAGTCAGTCGAGATGGTGAAGTCTGTTCAATGTATTCTCTAGAGAGGCACAAAACACACTGCAAAGGAAGAAAGTGCCCATGAGAGACTCAACATCTCCTCAGAGCTGGCCAGGCAGGAGATGTTGGCTAGAAGGCCTGTTTGACTGTCCTGCATTTGAGAGCCTCAAGCAGGACTGGAGAAGAGAATAAGGCAGCTCAGTTTATTTATAATTCCCTTTTTAATGCTTCTGTGCTTTTCTGTCTGACTCAGTCTCTGCCTCGTGGTTGGAATTTCCATGTCAAAACACAAGCCATTTGAATAAATTTTAATAATACTGGTCATTATATTATTCATATTGTTACATTGTTATAACTGTGATAATTCAGAAAATGAAAATTGCTTATATTCTTTAAATATTGATTCCCTTTACCTTTTTATTGAAATTTATATTTTTCTTGAGTTTTTATAAAGATCTCGAGCATTTTCAGGTGCCTCCCCTCTCCACTTTGCCCAGGAGGTGTAGCCACAGATGGATTTTCAGGAGGGCAGCTCAGACTCCTCTACACACAGAGGCAATCCTCGCTCTCTGCTTGCCTGCTCTTAGAGACTGGGCAGGAAGGGCAGAGACAGGTTCTTGACCTCCAACCGAGTTCACAAACCATGCAAGAGCAAAAGTAACTCATCACAGGCTCACTGAACCAGGCAGGCTCACGGAGCCAGGCAGGCTCACTGAACTGTTCCCAAACTCATGGGGCTGGTGTTAGAACTGGGTATCCCGCCTGTCATTCTTTTCTTGTCATAACAAATCCATAGTTCTTCCGTCACTGCCTTTGTGCTTTCGAGGGACTGCCAGCAGCCTAGCTCCTGTAATGCTAAATGGAGCAAAGCATAGGACGACACGCTCACACCCATAACCACCTCCACTGCCCTTTTGCTGGTACTGAGCCACCTTCTCCCTGCAGAGCCAGCGACCCATTAAGGGTTCACATTGCTGCGCTGTAACCCAAGTGACATCAGTGATGCTCCTGTCTGGCACCTGTACTTATCCTGACATTATAATAGCAATAATACAAACCAGATCTCTGCAACTTTCATGGCTACTTTGTAATAACCCAGAACTAACACAAACATTACTCTAACATCGTTCAAGCAAATCCATAGTAAGTTTTAGACCAGTATGGAAAATATTTAATAAATGAGAAGGTCTACATCAGTTTTCTTGCTGTTTTACAGAATAAACCTAGTTCAAAACATTTTAATTTTAGCACAGTTGATTGGTGATACTCAATGTGTTTCCTAGACCTAGCAAAAGTTAAAGTAATTTAAATCTCCAATCTCTCACAAAACCACAGATGGTTGTTAGTCCCAGGTGTGTAGAAGGTAGCCAATATGATTTTTCTGGTATATTGCAGCAAATGACAACACAAAATTGGCAAAAGGCAGAAGACCAGCAGAAGATGTGCAAACACCATGAAGGAGTTGACTCTCTACAATTGTCTTAGCTGTGCCTCCTGCAGTTTGTTATAACATCACTCACACATGAAAGCAGATGGTTTGCTACATATCAATGTATTACACCTCTCTTTCACTGATTTTTTTTCAGCTCCACCTGTGCATTTTTATTCAAAAGGGGACCACATGGTCCCTGTGAGATACTTTATAAATAATTGTATATTTACAGTAGCAATTGAAGCCAGGGTCACATGCTTACCTTCAAGAAAGCAGCTTAAAGTAGCTGGGTACTACAGGATTTGGAATTATTTCCTCAGTACAGCATAGAGATATGCAATTAATAATTAAACAAAAATTGATTTCACATGGCCTTCCTGATTGCATTTGTTCTGCTACTGCTGCAAAACACAAGGTTCCTAATCAGAGCTAGTCGAAGAGAGATGGGGTCACATGTGCCCTGACAGCATTGCCTCCATCCATCATTTGCATGCTGGAGCAAATATCCCATGTCCTTGCTCTGTCAAGGGCTGGGTTCAGCTGTCAGTGAGGGATGGCCTAGGAAAGATGGTGCTGTCTCACTTGGAGACCCTCCTTTAATTTATCCTTGAAGTCTGCAGGGGCTGGTTTGAACACCTAGTTCAGCCCCTCCCCCAGTAGAGAAGTTTTCCAGGTACAGACTGTGGAGGACAGCCAATATCTAGATAGCACCACTTCCCCAAACACTGAGAATTAAAGGCTCTTGTGAGTGATTGTTTTACTAATGCTTCTTCTGCTTGCCCTTCCCCTTCCTCCCTGTGTGCCTGTTGGTCATACCCTATTTCAATCTCAGCAAAGAGCAAATTTACTTTAAGAAAAAACCCAACTGTCTGAAGAAACAAGACCAAAGTTGCTCATATAACTTTGTGACCAAAGTGACTGAATTAGAGGCCAGCCTTGCTTCCCCCTTTTTCTTCCCCACACCATAATATTTTTAGCACTGCCCTTGTTTTAGCACAAAAAGAATGAAAGACAAACCTGTACCTCCCCAGTACCAAGGGAAGGTATGCAAGATCAGATGTCCCAGATACTTGGTCTCCCCACTGAGAATAAATTGCCAGAAGAGTTCAGCTCCTGCTTAGGTCAATAAATAAGAGAATATTTTTAAGTGCCTCACATTGATATTACTGGTCAGGATATGTCAGTGAGAGCACTATTCTGGAAAGTTCAATATCTCTTTGTAAATCCTGCCTACTCATTTGAGGGCATAGCTGAGGACAATAGAATAAACATGGCCCCTGACTCACTAATCCCACACCTTCAGCCTGAGATCTGGGTTCCTTCAGTCATGGACAATCCTCTACTCCACTTCCTACCTCATTTACCACCCCCCCCCCACGCACAGTGGGTTTGGGTTTGTGTGTCTAAGAATTAATACAGGATAAAAATTAAGATAAAACTGATTCCATCTAGGTGGCAACATTATAATTCTCTTTACTTTCGATTTTCTCTCTCTTGCACTGCTGATGGGTAATGAGATTTGCTTTTCATCATTATCCTCTGGTTAAGAAGAGGGCTGCAAGCTGTGATTTACTAAGCTAGGAGGCAGGATTAGGTGGGTTATATAAGCAAGACAGCAAAATCAATCATGAACAAAACCTAGACTCATTTTAGTGTTGTTGTCCTGCCCTCTTCCCTTCAGCTTGAGGAGAAAATTGCAGAGATCTGTACAATGATTTGAGAAGTGGCTTTCAGGCACTGTCCCTTCTACTCCTTTCCATCTTGTCTGTTCATATCACCAGATGCTGCCAGCAACTTTTGCTTCTGTTATCCCGCATGTCCATCAGTACCTCAATGTGTGCTCATGTGTTTCTCTCACGAAAGGATGAAAGAAAAGTAGTATAACACACACTTGCAGCCCCAGGTGATTAAGTCTGCTCCTTGTTCAGTGATCAGTAAATATGGATGGGGTAAGGTGACGGTTTGCCCACGAAGCACAGGGACAAGCACTGCCAGCCCTAAGCTCCCCCAAGGATAGCCATTGGGATGGCATGTGGTGGGAAGTGGAGCTGGTTGGGTTTGCAGAGTTGCAGACACATCTCCTTCAGAGATGCCAGGCCTCTGTGGTGCTTCAGAAAGCTAGAAGATGCATTGCCTGGAATTGCTGCCCTTTTTCCACTTCCTGAGGTGGTTACAGTATGGTCCTCTCACTGAGAGGGAGAGGAGGGCTGCCAGCCTGCATCCCCCACCACAGCTTACAGCTGTCCTGTCCATCCCTGTGCCCTGGGGTAGTCACCGTGCACAAGCATCTGCAGGAGTGTGAGCTTCTGTGTGGGAAGCCACTCACCTGCTGTTATCTTCCCTACCGCTGGATGGAATCTTTCTGCCCTCTTTCTTTATTCTGAGAGTGAGAAAGAAGTTTTTCTTTCTAAGCTTGACAACCAGAGTGTTCACAGTAACAAAGTTAGGTACGGATTAATGTGCTTCCATTACCAGGACTAATGTCTGACTCCACAAAGTTATTTAGGTTTCTAATAATAAACACAAGCACCAGGCTTGCCCTTCATTTCCAAACTGAAATGCCTCTGAAGATCTAGATCTAAGTGGCCATATCAGCAAACCCGTGAAACTAATTATGGACAGATGGCTATCAAATGCATAGACTAATCAGCTAAAAAATAGGAATTGCTTTTTGCTAATGGTTTTCATTAATAATTATTTTGCTGTTATTAGTGATAATAGTTCAGACTTTTTCACCCAATAGGATCCCTTTAAAAGTCCCAGTGTAATACTTCATACAAATACAGTGCATCAGTACTGTGCTTCTGCTCCAGATGGTAAAACCAACATAAACCCAAGAAATATAGTTTTTTGTCTAAACCAGTTCACTGTGATAAAATGAGAGAGCAGAATACCTAAAAATACTGAAATTTTAAAAGTGTTATTGTTTCATATAGTCTACACTGTTACTGGTTTAGCAATCCTACCTTTAAAGATATAGAACCATATTTAAGTATACTGGACCAGATAGTACCCTGATGCAAATAATAATTTCACTGATTTTGCCAAACCTCCTTTAACTTTTGTTAAGCGACAACCAGATCCAATATTATCTGAACTCCATTTATAGCTTTACTTCAGAACTTCACATTGTCCCTGACATAGTAAAATAACACCTTCCACAAAGGCAAGAAATTAATTGACTTAATATTCTAAACAAGCCATTGTCAAAATAAACGGAAGTCTCTTAACAATAGCGAGTCAAATGGATATGACCTCTGTGGGTTGGACTTTAATTATACCCACTATGTTTAAGAAAGTACAGTATCATAATAATATTATTCATTGCATTCCAAGAGTTCCATCAAAGGTTTGACAATCCCAGGAAATGATGCACATCCTCACTTACAGTACTGCTAAATTGCTAAATATGTCTGGTCATAAAAAGCCTGATCCTGTGAAATTTTGACATCACCACTCCATAGAAACTAACAATATCTTTGTCTGTCCCTTTCTCTAAGGGACAGTCATTGTGCTCAATCACAGGTTGTCGCCTTTAGCTCTCTCTGAAAAGGGATAACTGGAATAAACCTCCAGCAAAACCCAGTAGCATCAGTGCTGTACAATGAAGTGTTTGTGAGGGATGGAAGGAAGGGGGTGAATAAGTGGCTATCCAGTGGGGAAAGCCAGGGATGGGAAATGTGTATCCCATGAAAGCCAGGAGGGCTGATGGAGAGAGGGAGGTTGCAACGTGACATAAAAGCAGCATCTCTCTGGTTTCTACTCACCAGCTCGGTTATGAGTCAGAGCTCCCCAGCAACACATTGCCCTGTCACAGGGTGACAGGGTGCCACCTACTGCTCCTCCTGACCAGCTGGCGGGAAGTCCCATCGGGAGAGAGAAATTCTGCATCTCCTTCAAATGGTGTGGCTAACTGACATGTAACATGACAATTAATTTTGAACTGACTTCATCGCAGTGAACAGAAAAGTTGTCTAAAAGGAGTTACTGCGGTAACTTTTTTTTTCCTTCTGGAGATGGAGGATGCCACCGCTCATTTATACCTCTCATTCACAGAAATGATTGCAGCCTTATTCTGAATCATAGGCTCTGTTTTAGAACTTGATGAAATATTTTTTTTTGGTGGAAATCAGCTAAATGATGTTCAAAATTGAACTTTTCCCCTAATCCTACGTTTCCATTTTAGCAGTTAGTTGTGTAGCCACGGTCCTGTGCCTGCTGGCACTCAATTCTGCTGTTTAGTTTTGCTGAACAGCTTGCTAAATCTCTTCCTTGTTGACAAATGTTTTTTCTCTGTGTGTTTCCTCTCTATTTGAAGGCCTACGGATCACTTATGTCTGGAAGACAACAAGCAGGAAACCAGCCAGCAGTTTGGGAGGCGGCATCTCTCTTCCCACAGTCAGGAGAAGCATCTCCTGGGATGCTTACACCGCCCTCTCCTCAAAGCTAGCTCCACCATGCGGCTAGTTGCGTTATTTGGCATCTTTCGCAGCTCCAGGCATAAAATAGCTGCTTGGTGCCTGCTTTGCAGGAGCCGCTCCAGGAAAGTTGTCTGGCGGGGCTTTCCAGCTACTCATCCTGATGGTCATTTGGGGAAGAGGCCCTATTCAAAGAGGATCTTGCATCGTTTCCCACAATTATCTGAGTAACTAAAGCTTGAGAAAATATGGACAACTGTAGCTAGCATATAGAGCTTTTGTTTCCAATTAAAATTTTTGAGAATTATTGGCCAGTTCAGAGTCAAATAAAAATCCACATTTTTCCTCTAAAAATTAGAAATTTGCTTTATTAAAATTAGTGTAGAAATCCCCACAAGCTACTGGCCCAGGAAATGTTCCCAGGGGCCGAGGAGTGGGGGAACAGGTACAAGCTGGCTGACAGGAGTTGTCTCCTTGCCACATGCAAGCCCAGGGATCCAGCTTGCTCCAGAGCCTCCTCAGGAACAGCCCCTCCAGGGAGCAAGATGCATGGCTTTGAGGAGTGGCACAAGACAGCTGTCCATCTCTCCCACCACAAAAAAATCCCAGCATTCAGAAGCCAGCAACTGCCATCTGATAAATTCACCTCACCCTTAAAATGGTTCCCTATCCATTCCTGAAGTCCTTTTGGAAGGGTGGTCAGCAAGTAGGGAGAGCAGAATAATTGCTCTCATGGGCAGCAGTGCCCTCCAGACCACCACAGCACCAGTCTCCCACATAAGCTAGTACACAGATGCTGTGATAGGAAAGATGGTATCAAGGAAATACAAGGAAATCACAGGGCTAGAGAGCATTCAACATATCCAACTTATTCTGGAGGGCTGGCAAAACACGGAGTACCTCTGCTGGCAAAACACGGAGAGGTGCAGTCTCAGTGCTGGATGTCATTTTTGTTAAGGTACAAAATTTTATTTGAAGTCTCTTTACCACTTGTATTATAGACTTTAAAGCCACTGGAAAGAATTTGGTAGGTACAAATAAATACTCTTACACCATGTGCTTAGAATGTTAGTAGACAGTGTACCCTAATACTTGAAACTCTAGGATTGTCACAGATCAGGTATAGATTCAGTCACAATTTTAATGTCAAAATGAATAGGTCACTACTGACTGCCCTTAACAGCTCAGTGTTATTATTAGCTACAAAATATATAATGCGCTCCCTCAGAACAAATGTGGCTATTTTATTAAAACTTTATAACATTTCCTTTTCACTAACCTGGGAAGATAGCATTAATAGGATCTACTTAGTTCTTTCATAAATTTGGAAATTCACAGAACAGCTCATCTAATTTCATACCATTTTCTTTTTCTTTTTTTTCCCCATACTTGCTCAAAAGCAGCTTGGCAGAAAAGGCCCTGGAGGTCCTAGTGAGGACACAGTTGAACACGAACCAGCAAGGTGCCCTTGCTGAAAAGAAGGCAAACGGTATACCCTGGGCTGCATTAGGCAAAGTATTGCCAGCAGGCTGAAGGAGGTGATCCTTCACCTCTGCTTAGCCCTGCAGTGCTGTATCCAGATCTAAGCTCCCCACTACAAGAGCAATGCAGAGCTACTTGAGAGACTCTAGCAAAGGACTGCACAGATGATGAAGGGATTGGAGTGCCTCACATATGAGGCAAGGCCAAGAGACTGGGACTGTCCAGCCTCCGGGAGAAGAGGAGGGTCAGTGTGTACAAATTCCTAAAGGGAGGGTGTAGAGAAGACAGAGTTAGGCTCTTTTCAGTGGTGCCCAGAGATAGGACCCACAACAATGTACAAAACCTGAAACACAGGTGGTTCCCTCTGAATATCGGGAAACACTTTTTCACTGTGAGAGGTGACTAAGCACCAGCACAGGCTGCCCAGGGAGGCTGTGGTCTCCATCCTTGGAAATATTCAAAAGCCATCTAGACATGGTCCTGGGCAACCCACTTTAAATGGCCCTGCCTGAGTGAGGTGATATTGGACGAGATGACCTTCAGAGGTCCCTCCCAACCACAACCGTTCTGTGATTCTGTGAGTTCTGTCTGATAAACAAATGGATACATGACCATCCTGTACAGGTATATCACAAGGATATATCCAGTGTAAAAAGCACACACAGATCATGAAGGACAACTAAGGAGTTGTTATGGATGAGGGCAGTTACCTGCAGGTACTCCACCTAAACAGGTCTATGGTAACATCAAGGTGTTGGGGGAAGAAGGTAATTAAGATGCTGTTGCTTTCTTCAACAGCTGGCTAACTGATTTCTGACATTGCATGATAGTTTCAACCCAGTCTGTCTTTTTAGCTCTGGGTCCATTGAAGACATGATGGATTTTCCTTTCAGACACTACTCCAGAATTTGTCTTTCACCTCTCTGTCCTGTGAGCCTTGCTTGGGTGACGTGTTCACACCATGGCACTCTCACTGGTCTGCCATGTAGAGCTGAGAGCATCAGGGACAGAGACCTTACAGCATGCAGGATGCCCCACAGCTTGGGAGCCCTGAGACTGCAGCAGAGGACATATCAGAAGGTGCTCAACTCACTGAATTATCATTGGGAAGGTTACTTCCCTATTTTTTGGTATATTTACAGGTATGAAGGTGTTTAGAGTTTTGATTATTTTTCTTTCAGCATTTGAAATTCAAAGGACTAATAAACTTCAGGTGGAAAAAGCCTCACTGAAAAAAATCCTAGTTTAAGTGCTAAAAATAATTTTTGAATGTAACCATGGAAGAAAAAATAAACCAAAACACCCTAGAAAAACCCCAAGACATGTGATGATGGACCTAGGAAATAATTACATTTCTGCTTAATTTTATGACCTGTGGGTAATCTCAGCAATTCAACAAAACTCTTCTCTGTGCATAAAGCCAACACCTCTTCTAGTGCAGCCTCAGTGGTGGCTGCATGAGCATGAGCACCATAACATTAACAACTTCTCCACCTAGCTGCCTTCTTCCATAATGTCAACCTGAGCAGCTGTAGACAAGCAGAAGTGCTACTTTGGGGAAAATGTCAGAAATAATTTATTTCAACACACTTTTGAAAATACTGTTCTCAGGGTATATTAAGTGGGGTGTAGTACTTTCAGTAGAGTGAATGCTTAGTTCTTGTTTTCGGTATAAAGATTGTTTAGCATGCACTAAAAATACTCCAGCAGTATTATATATGATTAAGGGATTTTTTTTTAGTGGTGCCCTTATTAGCAGGTCCACTATGAACAATGTGTTTATTAGATAGTGAACAGCACTTCAGTTTGTACTGGACCATTTGCTAGTAACTCATGGGTGACTCTACTGGGTGATCAGCTGGGGATTACTGCCTAGGGACTGTAATAACATAGCCCAGTTTGGGTGCAGTAAATCACTAATCTTCAAGTTATGCTATCAACATAAAGTATTTGATAATAATACAAAGCTAAATGGCTGTTTGGAAAAGCTGATGGTGGTGGTGTTGGCAGCAGACGTAATTCATGAGAGCTATACAGCAAATAATCTGAAGGCTGAAATGATTTCTTTAAAAGTTATGGCCAAGTTTTGCTCTTATTTTAGTCACTTGGATTATTGCCTGTTGTGCTTAGGACTTGACATTTGCTGAATGCATTTAAAGAATGCATTTAAAGAAACATGCACAACTCTAAAAGCAGTTAATAGAAGAAACGGTCTGAAAGTGCCCCTGAGAGCTGCTGCCTCAGAGCAACTCCTCTTTCCACCTGTGTGACACTGAACTGCATTTTTGGTTTTGCCTTCTCTGAGGAAGAGCTATGCAACCAACACAGGGGATCAACAAACTGATATGGTAGACTCAGACTTACCGAAAACATGACACGAACTAAACAAAATCTAAACAAAACAGTAGAATCATCTTTTCTCATCACCACCTCACCAAAACATTACCAAAAGTGAACATGGATTGTCTCCTGCCCTCTCTGGGTATTTCCAGACAAGTTTGATTGCCTCATGTGGAGCAATCAGAGGGTATAACCATCTCTTGTTATCTGCCTTTTGTTTTTGGTCAAGATTACCACCTCACAACAGAGAGCAGAAACAACGCTTCAAACTGCACGGCAAATTATTGTAAAGAACCATCACTTTGGGATTTATTTGTATTTTGTGTGGTTGGGGTTTTTTTCCTGAAATGGAAACCTCTGGGAGAGGAACAGCTTAGACAGGAGGGGAGGTAATATCTCTTGGTATGAACAGACAGACATTTTCTGGAGACACTGTTCTGCATCATGTTCTTTAACTTCTCTTGGATCACAACTTGATGGCATGGTAAGTTGGATTTAAGAGACTCCTGTTCTTCCTAAATAAGAAAAAAGATAGGGAAGGAACATATTTTTCTAAGTTTGTTGATGTACGAGAGTGCTGGTATGCAATAAGAACAGTACCTCCATCTATGGAGTCCAGCTGTATGGTACAAATTAGGAGGTAACACACAAATAACAAAATACCAATCAATGCTCCTATGTAGAGGCCTCAGAAAGGTTTGTCTTCCCAAGTAACCATTACGTGTGATGAGGCCCCACTCTCCTGGAGATGGCTGCACACCTGCCTGCCCATGGGAAGCAGCGAAATCATTCCCTGCTTGTGAGTGTGGCTTCTGCTTTCCCCATTAGATCGTCTGTAACTTAACCCATGAGTTTTCTGGCTATTACCTTTCCAGTTCTCTCCCCAGTCCTGCTGGTGGGACAGTGAGCAAGTGGCTGCGTGGGACTTGGCTCCCAGCTGGGGCTAAACCATGACACCATTTAACTCCATTCCCTCTTATCCTCCTCTCGCTCTGTCACACACACAGTCCCACAGCAAAACCTTTCCATCCAATGAGATCAAACCCTTTAACTTGAACTTAACTTTGCTTGTGCTTAGCCATCTCCCATAGTTCTTCTAAGATGAAAGATGAAGGGCAGTGGTTGCACCCAACACTTTTAACAGTATTGATCACAACCTGTCACAGCAAGTTTGAGTGAAACCAGTAAGCCTGTTGAGGGTGATGAAAAGAACCATTACATAATATGGTTCAGCTTAAATTCAATGGGCTAAATTGGTTAGACAAGTCACCATCCCACAAATTAGAAGACATAATTTGGAATGACAAAAGAACGTTGGCTATTTTTGCTAAGAAGTGTACTGTTGGGTTTTCGTGAGAAACTACAAGGTATGCACATACCAAATGCTGGTGTTAAAAGCTCCAAGGATTTTTTGTCTTAAGCCTGTGAATAAATGTGGTTGGTCACACCATAGTGGTAGGATATTTGCAAAATGCTCACAGGAACTCTTGGAATAATTAAAGAATGATGTCTCCATGACAGGATAACAGCTATCCCATTTCTTGCCAAGGAAACAATATGGTTATGTATTATGAATTATGGCTAATTATCTCACATCCTGCTTTTTCTTCTTCAAGATATTCCATATTGCTGTTGATAACATCTGTCATTTCTACAGTGGGGAGTATTCCAGAGGATTCCACTCAATCTCCATGGAGTACAGTCAAAGTGTGACCACGACCTGGCATAGCAAGAGAAAAATTCCAGCCAAGACCATTACAAGATTCCTCTAATCCTATACCAAAGGGTTGCTCCTACCCACAAAGAACTGAGGGAGTCTGATTTCCTAGGGTTTTGTCCAAGATCTTCAGCTTCAGAGCCAGAACACAATTTAGTTGAACAGGAAGCTCTCAGACACTGATGCATGGTTCCTGGACAGTGAAATACTGTGACTCTGAAATGTGTACTGTCGATTTTTTTCTGATCTGATCCCACTCACCTTTTGAAACTCAGTTTTGCCAAAGATTAAGCCAAGAGGGGGGGTTGTATTTACTTTACTAAATGGTAGACATAGTCAGTTCAAACATGAAAAGTAGAACAAGTAGCAACTGAGTAATTTCTTCAAATGAGTTAAGAAATCAAAAAACCCCAATTAAACAACCAAAGATCCAAAGCAGAGGTTTAATAACTTTGTTTCCAACATGGCTTCTAGAATTTGTGATTCCAATTCAGAATATTCTGTGGATCCTGTGATGTATTAAAACAAATATAAGAAAAAAGAAAGAAGAAGAAAAAAAGAAAACAGAACAGTTGTCCTTAGTCTGACTGACTATACCCTCAAAAAAGATTTTTTTTTTATGTATTAGACCAACCTTTTGCATTTACTTTGGCTAAAAAGCAGAAGTCTTGAATTCTTCACTAGTGTGTGTTAACTCATCCCACTTACTTTTATTTATAGAATATCATACTGTAATTTCCAAACAATGAAACTTGCAAGCAAAGACACACTGCATGTAAATAAAAAAACAGTCTTTCAATCAAACATTTTTAAAACAAGGGAAAAAAAGAACTGCTAACATTGAAATGATGTTCTCAGTGCAGCCAAGTATCTAAGGAATCTTGAAATAGAAAACACAGAACCTATTTGGATAGATACATACATAGCAGAATTTCAAAATTTTAAAATTCCCTAAAAAGCAATGAGAATGCCAGTACCAAATACAGAGACTTCAGATCACCACATTATTGAAACGATGAGCTAAATCCCCTAGTTTATTTTCAGTTCATTTAATTTTTTTTGCATAATATATAAACACATGACAAAGCTGAATTGCAAATCAAAGCAATAATCAAAATTCATTATTGGAAAAAGGGAGAGAGATATATAAAAAAAAAATCTCTGTGAAAAACTAATCAAGATAACAATTTCTAATTGCTTCAAAGTTAAGAAGAAGACAATGTCCAACACTAATTTTTCAAGAAATGATGCCCAAGCAGTCTCATTACCTTTTATAGCAAAGTAACAGGCCCCTTGGATAGGACGGACAAAGCACTTACCATATATTTCATTTTAGTAATGTTGTTTAACCTCAGATAAAGATTGAGAAGGAATTGAAAAAGCTAAAGCAAATAAAAATCTGTTGCAAAGAGACAGGGGACAGTCTGATCCTAGAGCTTACGGTGGACAGGGATAAATATATGGGCTTCTGATGCAGCAGGAAGGATCACAGTTATGGATCAGAACAGCTTTCCAAAAGTATAAATTTTAAACTAGAGAAATAGACTGCTTGAGGAAGAATGCTTTGGAAGAGAGAGTCCACCATCAGAGATCTTGAACAGGTTGAGTGAAGGAGCAACATATGCATGACTGACCCTGCATGGGGCAGAGAGGGCAAAAGAGCTCTGAATAACCCTCAGAGTTTCCACTTCAGATGTTTTTTATGTCATTTGAATATATTTACATTCTTCAAAAGCTCCATAGATGAATTGTTCATTATTTAAATGAGCATCTGAAATCAGAGAGCAAAAGTTTTATATCATCAACAATTCTTTTGTTCCCTGGGCATAGCATATTTTGGTGGCTTTAACTGATCACTCCCAACACTGTCACAATAGGAAGAATAATCCATTATGCTAAAATTTTCTCACCATATCTCTTCCAGACTCCAGAAATACCACTTCAGGGTCATTCAGGCTTATTACATTAAAAAAACCTTATAATAAATAGTCACTTACCTGTGCCTTTGTTGCAATGTTGTGTAGATGGTAAAAGGTGTAGGATGGCACAGAATATTTCCAAGTTAAGAATTTAAATTCACAGCACAAATACACAGTTATCTCCATCTTCCCCTCTGTGATCTATGCCAACCCTCATTTCTCCACTCATGGATAACTACCATTTTGTCCCTCAGGAGTCCCACTCTTGACTCATCCCTGCTTTCATCAAGCATCACCTCACCTCATTTGCTGTACCATATTGTGATCAAAATCTCTCAATCTGTTCTGCCATCATCGCTCTCTCTCCCTCACCCAAATACCATTCATTTCTAGTATCACACTCCCTGTTGCTCCCCTCTCCAAATGACCATGCCCTCATTCACACCATTCTCCCTGTGTGTATTCCAGTTTTCCTCTGGCACATCTAGCTTCTATCCGTACTCACAGCTGCACTATGAATATGACTCTGCTTCTGCTTCCTCACCATGCTGCTCTACCCAGAGAAACATCAGTCAGTCTATTCAAAGCACAGCACTCGGAGTCACTTGTTTTATTACAGGACTTTGTTTAATCTCAATTTTCAAAGCACCTAATTGCTTTCTTTATATTATCCAGTTGAAGATTTGGGGAGTTCATTAACCTTAATCACTTTAAAGTCAGACTCATCTTAAACATTTCATCTCCATTCCTAAGTGTGTGCTTTCCAAATGTCCTAGTTAGAACATCTGGGATCAGGTCATCACTGTGTGGGTGTAACTCAAACTGTGTATTCTATACCTTTCCATGCGATTTCTCAGAAACTGTTATCAATAGACCATTTACAGCAGCTGCCCAGAGCACGCCTGACCCCTCAGGCTATAAGCTTGGTGTTAAGAGGCCTGTGAGATAGGAGGGTGCTCCTGTCCTCACACCCACTGTGGAACTCGCCGCTCTGAGGGAGGTACTGGGCATTCCTCCCTGAACCTGAGGATATATAATCTTGGAGTTTTGGGACTTCTGGTACCACTCATGGGATCCAGAGAAGGACTGGAAATTGGACTGGACTGTGACCACCACTCTCAACCAGACTGCAACAGCACTCCCAACTGGACTGCAATCACCACCCTTGACCGGACTGCAACCAGCACTCTCACCAACAGGTTTTCCCTCTCCTTTTACTTTTGGACTCAGGGGGACCACGTGGGGCTCAGCATAAGGAGGGGGGCCCAACAAACACCACTCTGTTCATGCCACAGGGTGCTGGGTTATACGTCTGGGTTTTGTGGGTTAAAACCAATTGTTTGTCTGTGTAATTGTATTTATTGTACTATTTTTATTAAATTGTTATTCTGACTTATAATCTCTTTTGAGTTGGGTTCATTTCCCCTGCCAGTTTACCTTTAAATCAGCACACCAAACTCTGTCTGTAGTCTTATTTCTTATTACATTTCCCTACAGCCTGCCAATGGACACAGTCTTTCCATTCCTTCCTGTGATTCTTACATTCTGTCCCCACAGCCTGCTCGCACTGAAGTTCTTCTGAGTTGATCTCAAATTAATACTCTGTCAGCGATCATGGCAACTAATAAGGTCTCATAATTTTTGAGAGGCTAACGCTGACACATATTTGACTCTACTCAGGCTGCGACAGCTTCATTCTGAACACAAGGAGACACTCAACCAATCCTGCGTATATGGGGTCGCTGCTTCCCCTTCCCTGTCGTTTGTTGCTATGGCAAGTATGTTGCCCTGGAGGTTCAACTGAGGGTTGGGCTTTCCCCAACTCTGCTCTGAGCCAGTGCGGAGGAGCCCCCAGCAGACACAGTCTGGTGGGGCTGTGATGCAGTGCAAAAAACAGGCCAGCAGCGGCTGCTGCACCGAACTGCTTTCCCGTCTGCCATAGGCAGGACCTACGACAACACGGCAAACTACTTTGACAATAACGGGTTATGCGAACGTATAAGAGAACGTATAAGAACTAAATCGCACTGTTTCCGTGAGCCCCACGAGCCGCGGCCGGCACCGACCCCGCGCCCTCTGGGTCAGTCCCTTGCAGCAGCACTGCTCCCACCCCCTGCGGGGCCGGGCCCACGCGGCCCCGTCACACACCCCTGTGGTCACAGGGCTTCCTCCAGTGCGCATTTCGTCCAATTTTATTAAAATAATAATAATAATAATGCTAAAATAAATAAATAATTTTAAAAGGGTTGGCATCCGGCTGCCCCTCGTCGCGATCAGATGACGTCACAGTCAGGCCCGCATCCCTCGGGCGCACCCCTCCGCCACCAGAGGGCGCCACCGCCCGCAGCGCGCGACCCCGCCGCGGGGCGGGGCCGGCAGGTCACGTGCCCTCCCTGTGCCCGCCCCCGCCCCTCCCTCGCGGGCGGTGCTGGAGGACCTATCCCACAATGCTCGCGGAGGCGGGGCGGGTTCGAGGCCTCTCTGTGGCTGCCCCGCCCGCCCGTGCCCTGGCGGCGCAGCGCCCCCGCGCGAGCCCCGCCGGCGCTGCCGCCCCGCCACCGCGCGCACATGTGGCGGCGCGGCGCGCGCTGAGCGCGCGGGGCCCCCAGAACTGCGGGAGCCCTGAGGGGGCGCGGGGACCGGGACACGGACACGGACACGGACACGGACCAGGACCCGCCGGTCCCTGCGGGGCAGCGGCCGCGCCAGGGGACGACGCAGCGCCAGGTGAGCACCGGCGGTCGGGGCCGGCCGGCTCCCTCGGGAGTTTCCGCGCGGTGAAGGGAGGCACTCAGGGCCGCGGTCCGGGGCCGGGCGCCGGCAGGAAGGGAGAGAAGGGGAGGGCAGGGAAGGTGCGGGCACTGCCGTCCCGCTTCGGCCCGGCCTTGGCCCGCGCGGAGCCCGCCGGACCGGGGCGCTCCCGCCGCTCCGCCGAGGTGGGCGGAGTTTGCTGCCGGCTCCGGCCGCGGATGCCCCTCTTCCCTTCCCTCCCCTTCCCTCCCCTCCCCGCCTCTGCTCTCCGCTCCTCTCGCCGCCCGCGTCGTGGCGCCGGCCGGGAGGGAGCCCGGCCCGGCCCGGTGCCCCCGCTCGGCCCCTACGGGTCCGCGTCCGGCTCCCGGGACTAGAGGGGAACAAAGCGGAGCGGCAGCGGCGATCCGGGGCCCTCCGCGCCCACAGCTTTTGTGGAGCCGCCCCGGGAGCAGCGGCAACCCTGGAGCCCTGCCCGGGGACCCTGCGCGTCGCCGAACAAAGATACGGCCCGGCGAGGCACCGCCGTCCCGCCGCTCCCGGACCGCCCTCCTGGAGCCGTAAACATCGGGAGCGTTTGCTGGACCAGCGGCTTCTGAAGTGTCCGGAGTTACCGGGGGCCTTGGAGTTGGGGAGGAAGTTGCACGAAGAGGCTCAGCTCAAAGCACAGCTCTGCTTTTGTGCTGTTGTGGGATCGCGAGTGACTTAAACATCAGCAAAGTTGCGCAGAGTAGCGCTGGAGCCTGGAAGCAATGCAGTTACCGAGCCAATGACATACTCTCCACTGCTACTTCTGTTTTATAGTACATGGTGTCCTATTTTCTTTTTCTTTTCCCTTTGGTGAGTATGAAGGAATATTATTAGCCTGAGCTCTAGATGTAACTCATCTTTGACAATCCATCTCCACGTTTTCCTCTTACAGTGTTTTCATCCTAGACTACTAATTACTTTTAAATTCTTAGGAAGAACGAAATAACAGAAAGGCCAGGTAGTTACCGTGTGTTTAGTTTCAGTAACTAGGTGCTGTTGGCAGAGTCCTATTTAGAATGTCAAGAGATGGTTAAGGCTGTGCCCATCGAAGTAGTAATTATATAATGGGTAGAATGCTCCTGATTATTGAACGGCTATATTAAGATTGTAATTTTATAGCTTTGGTAGCTTTAAAAGGGAAATCTAGCTAACTTAGTGTCTGATGTTAAGTTTGTAGATCACTGATGTGTTATGTACTTTTGATTTTCTTTTTAGTGAATCATAGTTTTCAGTGTAATCTAACTTAATATTACTATGTAGGTATTCAGACTCTTACATGTGGGAGAGTCAGTTTGTCAGGATTTCATTTGATCTTTGCAGAAATAAATGGTAGGTTTCTTAAATGAAATGACATGGTGACAAAAATTTGCTATTATTTGGTTGATTATATGTGGTAATCCATGTCTCTTGTTTTTTAACTGGAAAAGCTGTATTTAGAGATTGACAGTATTAAAAGAAAATGGATAGCATCCTCTTCAGAGGCATGGAAAAGACTTGGAAGTGATCCCAAGTACTTTTTCAAATGTTTCCTTTAGCATTTCTAGGAATACAGTGTTTGTTTTTCTGATTTCCTTAGATAAGATGAAAAATATTTGAGGTAGGGGGAAGGCTATTTAAACTTTCAGTCAGAATATTAAATCTATTGAAGCTTTCCTTTTAGTAGTTTTACGTTTGCTGATGTGTCAGCTTCCAGAGTGACAAATGACACAAATAAGAGAGATATATCCATTTTCTTTCATGTTTCACTTACCTTAAAGTCTGCTCCTGAATGAGCAGAACGAACAACAGCTGTGTGGCCTGGGTGAGCGGCACTGAGAGGAAATCTCTCTCTTCCAAATGATCATGGAAGAGAATGTTTCTCAGTGCTTTAATAGCAGTAAGCCTGGGTTCACTGGTTTGCCTCGTATTCAGATCATCTTTATGATTGGGAACACTTTTCCAGGTATACAGTGAGTGTTTTGACCCTGAGTTTATGGTTCTCCAACACAGTATGTTAAGGTTTGACCGCACAGGCAGATGTAAGTTTATCATGTTCTCTGGTTAGTCAGCTATTGCTTTCAAAACATCCAGAGGATAGAGTTTTTGTGCTCTCAGCTGGCTGTAGTTTGGTGCAGTTATTGCATGACTTCTAGCCCCTGGTTTTATAAAACTTGTAGATTGTTCTGCTCCTCATACGTGATGGTTCTTCTCGGGTTATAAACATCTGTTGGTTTTTGGTTTTATCTCCTGTTACAGGGATTCTTTGCAGAGTCTTCTCGGTTTTCCACTGTCTTGAGTACTAAAAAACCTGTGCAAAAGCTTTATATTACTTAAGTTTGCTTTATATTTGCTTTTATATTGATTTTTCTTTCAATTAATGATGTATTTAAACATATATGATATTAATGGGGGTGAAAAAAAGCACTGCTGATAAGAGTTTGATGGGCTGACTTGCCATACCTACACCAAAATTCTTGGAGCCTGGCCTTTTGTCAATCCACTGTTCAGTGTTCAGAGTTTTTTTGCCAGCCATCTAAGGTGAGGTAGAAAAAATGTCCTTCCAGTTAATAATTACAAAAACATGCAGAGCAGTTCCTGATGATGGCTAAACTTATTGTTCAGTGTTGTCAAGCATCGTTATCAGTTCGTCTAAATGAATTCTGAAATAGTTACAGTTGATCTACTAAACCCTTTAAGGCTGAGTAGATTTTATAAATCTCAGCATTTCCCAGTCTTTTTGCCTATTTTTTTTTTTTTACATGTTGGAGGTGCAGTGTGAAGCATCTTCTCTAGTCATCAATGCCAGAGATCTCTAATGTGAATATGCTTTGGAGCACTTCAAAACAAGGACTAGTTCATGGCTTTTCATGGCTTTTCAGCAGTGTAGGCACATTTTGTTTCATCTGTATGTACTAATCCACTTGCCCTGAAGGGCAGTGAGCAGAGAGGATATGAGTGGAGTGACATCATATCTGCCCTACTTGTTTGATATCTTTTCACCTAACAGCTGAGGATAGGGTCACAAGCCAAAAGCTGTAAACATCTGAGTTTTGGTTTTGAGAATTGCTTAATTTTGATACACTGAACTAGTTGAGAAGGATGATTCTCTTGTGTAGGAAGTTGGCTGCAGTTGTGAAATAACAAAGGGAGGGCTGTAGATGCCAGAAAGTGGAAGATGAATGGTGAATGTACATCTGCCTTTCTGCAGCTCTGCTGTCTTGATCAGCTGTTCATCACCTTTACATCTGGGTCTGGTGGAGCACCAAAGGATGGTGACTGCCTTGGAAGGGCTCTCAAAGGTTGAATGTGCACAATCTGTACTTAAGTGGCACACACCAGATGCAACAAGTAGTTTTTCTCTGTTGGGAGCTTTTACAAAAACAACAACAACAACAACAAAAACATAACAAAAAAAAAAAAGGAAGTTGCCTCTTCTTGAAAGCTTCAACTTTCCTTCATCTTATTTTTGTGGCACATCAACTTTCCTGAAGGCTTTTAGTTGGAGAAACAAATTCAGTTTAGCAAAATCTGGAAGTTGTCACTTTCTTAGGTAAGAAATGAGGAAATCGTTAACTGACTTGGCAAAGATTGATCAAAATACTGCATTTAATTTATTCAGGAAACAAATATACATACACACAATATATATAAATATATACACACAATATATATAAATATATACACACAATATATATAAATGCCTGTAGGCATTTGTGCATCTCTTATATTTGCATGTGTTGTGCTTAGATGAATATTTTCTCATGTTCATTTTTTATTAGTGAGTTATGCTGTCTCACAAATTTATTTTGATGATGAAACAATAGTATTACACTTTTTTCCTCCATGAAAAACACAGAATTTGAATTTTAACTCAAAAATACTCTGTCACAGCAAAAATGAAAAAAAATAATATTTTAATTTTATAGTTTGTGGTCTGTGGTATTTCCTCTGAACTTTCTGAGATTCTTAGGTTTGCTGTGTGTATAAATTTTTATATATATATATATATAAAAGAATACACAGAGAGAATTGGGAAGAAGTAGAAATACATCTTCCAGAAACTGGTTTTTAAAGCCTAATATTGTGGTAAAATTGCAGTATCTGATCAGTTTTTCTAGTAGACACCAATAATAATGTCTTTCTTAATGCATTTTTAAGGATTGGTGAGCTCCTGTTAAAATACAATCTTTGTTCCTCTGTTACGAGGTCAGTAAGTACTGCTTAGCTGGGATCTGCCTTCACAGGTACCATCTGTGAGTAAACCCAAGTGATGCATTTACTGCTGTTTGGAACTTTTCCAGGCTAGTATGAAATTGCTTGGAAACTTAAAGTGAGTTAACACTTGTCCTCTCTCTACTTACTACCTGGCTTTTGTTAGAGTGCCAGCAGTAATAAGGAATGTGAAATTCCATGGGATCAGTGTTGTGACAAAAGTCTTCGTATATGTCCATACCTTTAGATAGCAACAGAGGCCAAAACTGCAGCAATGAAGATTTCTGCCTTTCTTGGTGTGCCACAGGAGAGGTGGAGACACATGAAACTGGGCTGTACTGATACTCAAAATTTGATTATTAAGGTAGAATCTGAAGGTAGATGCACGGTCTTAATTGGCCTGGTCACTATCCAGAGCAAATAGCTTCAGCAAGTCTGGACATGGGAGGGACAATCTTTTCTGCTTTCTCTACAACTACTGAGTAAGCACTTCCTAAATGAAGTTTAACTTTTTGTTAAACATTCTTTGTTAACTGTTATGTGAGAGGTAATGACCACTGTGGATATGGATGGGTGTAACTAAAAGTACTTGGAAGTCTTATGAAATAGTTGGAGAAAATCAATCTATTAGGACTACCTTGAGCTCGTTGGGAGTTTTGGTTTAGAAATATTACCAGATGAAGATGTCCATAACAGTGAAAGTAAAGTATATTCTTCTCTATTAACCTATGCAATTGTGATTTTTAAGATGCTATTTCATCAGCCCAATTAAGAAAGGTACCTTATGCAACTCTTGGATGAGTGAGTGGGTCCCAGCGGTTATTTTGTGGTTGTTATTCTGGCAAGAAACTTTGAATGACGATTTGAATGACAACTCATCATTGTAGGGAGCTTCTAGTAGTGTTGATGTGGGAGACTTAAGTTCTTTCTGAAGCTTTGCAATGACATAGAATAGAATTAGAACAGAGTTATAAACAAACCTAGTTTGGTTACTTAAGAATTGATAGTATTGTTTTGTTATAGATAATTTCTTGATGCTGTACATATGGTGAAGCCAGAATGGTAATTAGCATGATTTTCTATTAGACTCTTTTCACAAGTTGAAAGGAAAGTAAGGTGATGGAGTTCAGGTTGTATTTTCAAGCTCAGATCTGACTTTGCCATCTTGTGTGGTTAGTAGTTTGTGTTACCTTTCTTGCATTGCTACTGGTGTTAAGGAGGTCTTCTCTCACATACTTCTCTTCCATTCCTGGCCATGTTTTTCTAGCTTTATTTTAGCTGTCTTGAAAGTTATTGCTGAATAAGGGCTGTGAAAGCAAGATCAACAGTAATTGAAACTGCTTACTCCTCATCTATCTACTGCTTCTGAAATGACATCTGATGCGTTGTTATTCTACAGCTGTTGTTGGAGATTTTGTGCAAAATACAATTATGCTTAAAATTATTTAGTTGTCATAAATCCTTTGCAGACTCTGTTTTTCCACAAATACAGCATTTCTTTTTGTCCTGGTTTTGTAAGAAGTTAGTGTAGGTCTTTGATCTGAGCTTATAAAATACTGTTACTCAAAGCCAGAAGAACCTTGAGGGCTATGTTTTTGACATCATAGTTTTTATCTAGTGCATTTTTTTTAAAAAGTATGCCTCAGAGAGGCAAAACGTACTTTTAAATGGCTGTGTTATTTTCTTTGTTTGGTTTTGACTCAATGTCTGTATATTTTACATGAAATCTGAAGTTTCTTTTTGTGGAAATAAAATTTTTTAAATACTGAACATGTCATCTCACTGAAGTCTTGATTTGATGCTTAAAATGAAAGATCAGCATGCTTTTAATAGAGGACTCAAGTTCAGGGTATTTTTATCAAGCCTGTGTGTAGGTTCTATCCAGTCTTCTGTAGTGCATTTTTTTCCATTTAAGTTAATCCATGAAATTATAGGGGAGCCTATGCATTACGTAAATTTTGTTAGAGGAGTGTCTTTCAGTTTGGAGGAGTTCAGCATTCAGACAGACTACTACCCTGGTTGTAGGTGAATGAAAAATTGGTGGTAGTCTGTAGTTGGACAACTGCCCTGCTGTTTCTTCCTTTAATGGATTCATCTGTTTTGTCTTTGGCTCAGTATGCTTTTCTTATCACCTACCACTCTGTTTCTGTTACCCCATTACTTTTTGCATCTTCAGTGTGGTTCTTGCTGCTGCCCCTGAGCTTTTCATTTTAGTTCAGTCTTACTTCATCAGTTTTGCCAATCATTTTTCATCCAGTGTTGAAAGGTCTTAGCTTTTCCGCTTCTGTCTTTGCAAGGTCTTTTGGTTCTGTTCCTGCATCCCTGGTGTTTAAGTCCGGCTATTTGGGTACGATTAGGATGGTATTAAGAAAAAGAAAGATGGTCTTTCTAGTTTCTTTAGCATCAGAGAGATGACTGTAACAAATCCTGCTGTGTTGCCATAGCACTGGCTGAAGTATGCTCATTCATCTTGTGGGAATGTTGCATGTGCAGTGTAGCAGTGGGATAGGAACTTAAAGTTATTCGTGTGTGCTAAACAC
This sequence comes from Corapipo altera, assembly GCF_003945725.1. NCBI lineage: Eukaryota > Metazoa > Chordata > Aves > Passeriformes > Pipridae > Corapipo > Corapipo altera. The sequence continues at coordinate 36,996,188 of NW_020884873.1, forward strand.
AGATCAAGTTTATGGGGGAAAAATTAAATGCAATGGCTAACAAAGATTTATTGAGTAAATGCAAACTTTTTTTTTACCCCCCAGATCTGTGTCATGGCTGTAATTGGAAGGGTTCTTTGTGTAGAAAGCATGTTCTTGCTCTCAGTAACCCACTGCCAAATATCTGCTCTTTGGTGGAAAGCATGAAAATACTAGTGCTTCCAAGTGGCAAGAAAAAAGTACCTTTTTTTTTTTTTTTTTTAAACTGTTCTTGGAAATGGCTGAGCCATTTTTGCTGACTTTGGTATGTAATGCTATCCCTTCCAGCTGCAAAAGTATGCATGTGACTAAGGACCCTCAGCAGCGGAAGGCAAGGTCATGAGTTTATGCTGATCTGACTAAGTTGCTTCAACAATGTGCACCATGACAATAGTACCTAATCCCTAATGAGTTCCTGTTGTTTTTAAGTCTCCATTTCACCCAGTTCAATCACAGACTACTTAGAAGAAACACCTAAGTGCTGAAATGTACATTTTGTGAGAGAATATTATATCACTTTTTCATATTTCTCTGTATTGTGGTAAATACTATAATATTTCAGTGTTTTATTATCAGTATATGAAATTATGTGACTTAGCCAGTGGCAGACACATATGTTTTCTCCATGGGGGTGGTTGTGGTGTAGTGGTTCTTCTGTTGGAAGTCATATCATACACATGCACAGGAGGAACAGCAGCACAGTGCATATTGCCTTCTATTGAAAATACTGTTTTGGAAAGCAAAATAAGATGGGCTTTTAATTTCTGTGAATATACATTTTTTTCATCTTGTATCAGTCTTTAGGTTTTATTCATCCTGCCTTCTGTATATGAAGCTGGTTTTTTCACTGGGGAATTAACTATGGCTCCAATGAATGTTTCCTTCTTATGACAGTTGTGAACCCAGTTGGGCACTTTGGTAAAGATTAGTTTGGGGATTGTCTTGTATAATTCAGAACATCTTTGGAAAGCAGTGTTAGCAGCAGCAGCCTTACTGAGGAGCTACCCTGCAAAACTGCCTTAGTTCAGCATGTAGAGAATCTACAGGGCTTTGTCCTCGCTGCTTTTGCATTGTCAAGAGCTGACACAGTCTTGAATAACCTAATTTGTCCTCTAGCAGAGTGGAAAGGGGTTTTCTCACGAAGTTGAGAAATGTCACCAGATGGGTCACAAGCATAACTTTATATTACAGATTAGATTGATCAGCTGTAAATATATACTTTGAATCAATGCAACTGCATTGTGACAATTAACTCCCCAAAGTGCCTTTTTTTTCTACTTCTCCTTGCTGACTAGGAAGTTTAGCTTTATCTAGCTCTTGGTCTGCAAACTGAATTTTCTCTAATACAAGACCATCTTGGTTATCAGTGGTCACCCTAAACATACTGATAGTATAGAGCTGTCATTTCACTACACTGTGGCAGGTAGTGTCACATGGCTTGAGGAGTTAATGTCACAGCTGATGGCAGATACTGAAAATCCTGTAGGGGTAATTGATTTAAATTGACTTGTGGAGAAATCTGCTGATGTACAGGTTCTTTCTCATCACCCTTAAAATGAGTTCAGAAGATACCCTAAACTTCTGCTACCTATCCTAGTGGAACAAAGTGTTTTATGGTAGACAGTGCAGAAAGAGGAGAAATGAAATTTGCCTCCTGTAGTTAGTTACTCATCAGTGCCAGTAAAGTAACTAGTTCAGTACCATACTCAGATTTGTCCTATCTAAAAGCTGCTAACTGCTGTGCAAGCTTGTAATCAGTTTTCCTTCACGTCTTCATGAGCTTCTTCAGAAAATGGGGCTTTGTCTTGTGTGCTAGCATGGTGAGAACTGATGAATACAGGGAAACCTTCTTCAGTGTTTTTGACACAGAGAATTAATATCCCTTTGGTGCTTTAACTGTTTTGGTTCAACATCATACCATTTGTGGTTTGATGGAATTATCAGTCTTTGTATGGATTGCCCCAGTAATTATGTGGATGATGGGTAAAGTATTCTTCAGTTACTGTTAGTAATTGTAGAATGCTAAAGAAACTTGAGGATCAGCATAGGTTGTCAAGGCACTGATAAGTGAAGTGGTACTGCTGACAGTGTTTTGCTACCTTCTATTATCCAGTAAACAGAAGTATTTTACATGCTAGATTCTATAGAGGTCAGTCTGATTTGTAGCAGCACTTCCAACACACAGCTTTCTGTAAAACACATGGTGTGTTCCATCAACCCCCTGCCCTACTTTATGTGAGGTCTTATTAAATGGCATCTTTCTCACTGCCCTGATGTTTTACCTATGTCTTGCAGGTGTTCCTCTGTTAGACTTCAGTGAGGAGCACTGCCTACTCCCTTGACTTAATGTGAAAAGGTCTGTACAGCAGGTTTTGAGGCAGTTTATGTGTATAAGCTTTATACAGAAAGATTACGCTGTGTGTGTGTCCACTCTAAGGTTCTAAGTCTTCCTTGAAACCCTTGTCTCTTTGGATAGTCAGACAGATTACTAGATGATAGTTGCTGCATCTGAGCCACTGCACCAGTTCTCAAGTTCATTTGTGCCTGTCTTCCTTAGGAGGCAGTACAGTGTTGTACTGTGCAGTTCTGTGAGTGCTGACTGGACATGCATGTTGAGTGTCTGCAGCTGCTGTTCACTTTGTTATTGTTGAGGTGGCCACGAAAATGAAAGCATTGATTCCAGCAGGGACATAGCTGTAGCCACAGCATCTGCAATTGAAGTGCACATGTCAGTGTCTTGCTGCTGGACTGTGGAAAAAGAAATCCAGAGGAGGATATCCATGGTGTTGCTTTGGGTGTGGTTTTTTTACCTTCTTTTGTGTAGGGAGGGGGAAGAGCAACAGATGGCAGTGGACTGTTTAGGATGGTATACTTCTAGCCATTTGGCTGTGATAGTTTTATCCTGTGACTTTACCTTGTGTTTTCATAGACCTGGCAGCTAATCTATGTACAGCTGTGTCCTTGAAGGGAAAGCTTGACAACAAAGTCCTAGCTGTTCTAGCACTGCCAAAAGGGGCAATCCCATTTTATGTCTTCCCTCCCCCATTCTGTCACTTGCAATGTCTTTGGACACCTCTGGCTCTTAGCTGAGTCTGCTCACCCTCACTAGTGGTAAGAAACAGAGCTGCTTCTTTTGGTGGCTGCAAGCTGTTAGATTAGATTAGCTCAGCTCTCTTGGGTAATTGCATCCTTAGAGGGCCTGGAAGGAGTCTTTAAATCAGCAGTGTGTCCTTGTGTAAATAGCACTGAGTCTTTCCAAGACACTGGTTCTACATGAATAGGCTTAAACCACCTATAGAAAAAGATTTCTCTTTTTGTTCCCCAAAGCATAGCACTGGTCCTTTTCTTTCTCCTCATCTTTGTTTGTTCTATGGCATTTGATTTGGGAATTCAGACAAGGTGAAACTTGAGCATACAAAGAGTAAAGAACCTCTTTAAAAGTCCCCCTTTGCATGTGCCTGTTGGTTCTATTCTCACTAATGTTCTGGGCCATGAGATTTTATTACACAAAGGAGAAGGTCCAGGGTGAGTGCTTCCAGATCCTCAGTTTAGCCTTCATTTATTGGCAGGCAAGCAACATTACTCAATTGTCACTTGAAGCAAGTCTGCTGTCCAGGCTCTTCTGACAAATCAAAAGTTTTTCCAAATAAAAAAAAATAAACTGAAGGTTCTTGATGTACTTTTACAAATACCCAATAGCATCTTTTTTCCTATTCTTTTTTCTGGTGCATGTGTTGTAGTAGACATGTAGGTCAAAAGATTTTCAAATGTTCAAGTGCCATTGAAAATGCTAGGAGTTTCCTCAGCCCATCTCCAAGGTGGCATAGGACTTCTGGCAAAATTTTTCAAAATTTTCATTAGCAGCTGGACATTTGTCTAATAATGGTCCAGAGGTTATGGTGAGGCCATTTGAGGAACCCCAGAGGACACTCTGTGTTCTGTCACTTAATTACTAAAACAACAACAAAAAGTGGTTTTGTAAATGTGACTAGTTATTAAGATATGTTTTCCTTAAAAACATATTTGCTGAAGGAAGCAGCTTAAACCTCCTTCCCAGGTTTCTTAAAGACCATCAAAATGCATACGGCAAAACAGAGTCCTACCTGTTGCTGCCTAAAATTTTGATGGGAGTAAAGAACATTAATGTTGTTTTATTAAGCAAATAAACTCTGTATACTGAATGTCTGACTGTTTTTTCCTATTTGAAACTGATTGTTTCTTGAGTTTCTAAAAAATCAAAACACAACTAGGAGTCCCCCAAATCCTTTTTAAAGTAAAATATTTTAATAGAAACAGAACAATCCAAATAAGGTTGCTACTATGAGTATTGGTGCCACATGCATCTAAGAAGCTGAAAGTTCAATTACAAATATTTCCTGAGTTAAGTCTGTTGCAGAAAGGAGTAAACCAGTCTTGGGCATCATTTTGCACTTGCTCACTTGTTACACGTGTTCTGGATTTCCAACCCCTTTTCCAGTTGAACCGGGGTACTTCTGTGTAGATGAGTCTCTAGACTGTTACTGTGTTGGAGGAAGAGTGTATTTAGTTGTTGCATTTTATTTACAGGGCGTAAAGAGTGCTTGTAAGGACTTTGTCTTACAGTCAGGCAAAATGGAGGCATGTTCTAATTTCATATGTCACTTATAATTAGGCTACTATAATTTCTATTCAAAGTACTTTTCTATATCTATTTAATTTTAAGATTTTAATGTAATAGATTGATTAGGAAGTTCAGAGGCATGACTTTGAACAGACCAAGTAATTTCTTTCTGCGTGCACAGTGAATTAGTGTTGAAATACATCTGTATTTTTAGGTTGTGAATTGTATGAAGTAGTTTGTGTTAATATAAAAGGTAAATCACACTTATACTTCTGTGATATAGGAACTTGTTTAGTGTGTAAATGGCACTTGGTCTCTTTATGGAGTTCTTTGAGTACTTCATGAAGCTGTGTTCCTCAGAGGGACAGTGACAAATCTGTTACTGCAATCTACAGTTCAATTCTGTTTAAGCACTTTAGTTGGCAGATGTATTCCATGAAAAAAAGAATGGGAATTTCCTTTGAAGACTAGCCTAGAAACTTAAATGTGTAACTCCTTTAAAAAACAGGGAGATGGGGTGGTGTTGTGTTATGCTAATACCCTTGTTTACTGTTCTCAATTCAATGTACTAGAATACCCTTGTCTTTATCTCAAATATGAAATGAAATAAGGTATTTCTCTTACACAGTAATTCCATTTAGAACTTAAAAAAGTACCATCTTGGCTGTAGTGCCATACTGTCTTTAGGCATTCTTAGAAAGTATTTTATCTGTAGAATTGGGAGGGGGTTGATTTTTTTTTTTTTTTTGGTCAGCCTTAACATAGTATAGCACTTTTTGCTGTCAACTGCCTTGTATGTGTAGATCTTGAGGTATATTCTAATATTTCACATCAACTAGGTACCATAACTAAAATGTGTTGGTCATGAGTCAGTGGAATCTGGCATAAGTACTCTGTGGATATTAGCATTTTTCAAATACCTATTAACCTGATCAGACATGATTAGCCATGGATGTGGACATACAGTCTTCACATGAGCCTATACAATTTGGTAACTGGGAGAATAAATTAAAAAAAAATAAATTTTTTTTCATTGTCCTTCCACCAGCCAAGACTTACATGCATGGCATACAGCTGGAATGACAAAGTCTCACCAATACTTCAAATCTCTTTGAAGTTTAAAATAATCTAAAGGAATAGGTCACATTTTGGGACAAATAAGCGTTTTGTTTTCTGTGCTGTCTGCTCTTCTTAAACCACCAGGTTCTCTTTTCCTAACTCTGTTTTTAATTTTATGAATTTAATAGTAGTCCAGTGTTAGCTCTTCTCCTATTCCAATGCCTGTGATGCCCCTTTTAAAGTAGTGCAGAAAATAGTCTTTCCAAAGTAAATTTGTTAAATAGTGTTTAAATTTTGATGATACCTTTTACTTAATTTATAAAAATTTCAGTATTGTTAAATTCCTCTTCTGTGTTAAGTATAACGCGATGTTGAACTGGCAAGAGTTGTGCTGTGCAAACTGATCTGTGAAATCCATTAGCAGCACTCAGAATCTCTTTAAATAATAGGTTTGTGAGAAGAGTGGTGTAACCCCACATAAGTGTTTTCAGTTGCTGCATGTCTTGGATTTACTGATATTCTGTCAAAATTTTAGGATCTCTGTTTTTCTAATTATTGGAAGTGTGCCAGAATTTCTGGGATGTCTGTGTGTCTAGAAAGAGTACAATGGAGTAAAAGGTTACTTTTTCTGGGGAAAAACAAATCTGAAGAGCTTCTATGTGCTCTGTTTCTGTAATCTGCTGTAGTGAATTCAAGACCTCTTATAATAGCTACTGCTTATTTCGATATCTAAATTGTATCTATTTAAATAATTTTCTGTGGATGTATGCAGAGCGTGGAATTCTTGATCTTGTCTTTAAACTGCCTCAACTATGAGGTGCCCTGGGACTTCTAGGGTTGAGAAAGGTTTGAGTACAGCTTGTGGAATTTTCTACTTCTGTAAAGCATTGCTGAGGTTTTGTCAAGATGTAGAGCAGAAGGGATGTTCTTATGTTTTACGTATAAAAGCACGTATACTGCACAGTACCCCGTGATTTACACTTGCTGGGACCAAAGCCACTTAGTTCCTCATGCAAAAAGCAACAGACCTCGATCTCCCAAATTCAAATATGGTTTTGGTGGTCTTAGCAGTCCAAATCTGATGCATATTTTGCTTGTTGAAGGCATTAAATTTTGAAGTAGCAGTTTGGCTTTTGTTGGGTTTCATCTTGTCTGGCTTGCAGAGATGGTGGTCTGGGCAGTCGCTGTTAGCAGAACTTGCATACAGTTTACAGCATTTGATGCAACTCAGTTTGCATTAGTATTAGTGCTAGTAACCAATCTACAGTTGATGCCAGTATCCTAATAATATGTTTTGAAGCAATTTTTTGTATCAAAATGGGATAACAGTGTAGGGGGAAAATCCCTTATAGCTAGGCTTTTGTTTCTTTGTCTCTTCACTTTCCCCTGCCCTCAGGTGCCTTGCCACATGTTCCCTTTGGAGGGATTAAAAAGTAATTTCTAATGGGAACATTGAAGCCATTTAGAATTCTAATTACAGATTTCTAATTAGTTTCACAGTTTTGACCATTTCTTTAGTGAACTGTTGGTGTTTGAGGCATTGCTTTTCTCAGTATAAAGAAATAATCATTAAAATACTTCCTGCTGCCAAGATAAAGCAATAAATACTTGATTAGAAGGAAGGTTTGGGGAGGCAAATTCTGTCTCTTGCTCTTCTGGATATCCTGGTGGTAGAGGGAAAGTAATGCAGTTTGTAAGTGAAATGGGAGGAAGTTTGGTTGAGGAGTGTGATGGCACTGAAGAATGAGAATAAACCTCAGTCAGTTTATTTCAGGTTTGAGTGCTTAATAGCAGACCTTGGTAATTTCTGATTTCTTCAATCACTTGTGAAGTTTTAATTTGTCCTTATAAATAATAATTTTAAAGCTTTATGTAGTTCAGAAGAAAACTACTGATCCCTCTAGGGCTGCTGGGTTGGAGCTTTAGGTGCGTGTGCCATCTCTGCTGTGACTGCCAAGTAGGAAATGCAGGAGATTCGGGCCTTGGTATAGATACTTTTTTTTTTTTTCAACTGTTTCATTCTGTATGTAGTAAGTAAGCCTCCAAAGAACATATACTTGCTGTTTCTTATCTGAGATCAAATTCTTTCAACTTCGATGATGCATATCACTAAGATGTACTCTATCCACCTCATCTCTTTCACAGAGCTGTTAAAAGGTGTGTCCTCCCCATTCGTGATACTCTGTTGCACCTGTGCTTGTGACCTGTCCCTTGTTTGATACAAATTCTTTTTTTTTTCTAAGATCAAATAGTTCAAATGGTTTCCTTCTTGCTTTTGTCGTACAATTATAAGCTACTTTCATTTTTCTCACTTGCTACTAGTACAGTGATGCTAGGTTTGTAAAGCAGCCAACTCTTCTGGTGCTTGTGTGTTTAATTTTGCTGCTTTAACCATTTGCAACAGGCAATTTGCAGATTTTAGTTACTGCAGCGTTGCAAGGGGTGATTTGCATAAAAACTTAACAATACATTTAATTTTTTAAAATAAAAGCACTAGTAGTGGTCTTAAAACATTGCAAAAACTTAGCATTTGTTGAACAAAAGCAAATTTTGAAGTTGGAAGCATCAGTTGCTATACAGCAGTAATGATACTCATAAATAGCAAACAGATTGTAAATGATCTCTAACTTTAAATGTCATGTGTTTCTACTCTACAAAGGTATAATGAAATGGAGAGCACTCATTAAATTTTTTATTATCAACTTGCAATCTGAAGTAACTGTGTAAACTGTTTCTGTATTTTCCAGACTACATTTTATAAGAAGATGAAGAACAGAAAGCAATGTGTTCAAGATACTGAGGATCAGAAGCATGAAGGCATGGAAGGTAAAGTCTGTGCGTGTGAAAATATTGAAGTATATTGTTCAGGTTCAAGCTGTGAAGGTCAAATTTTACATTTGCACTCTCAATTATTATGCTGCTTGTTTTGAAAGAAGTTCTAAAAACATAACCACTATCTCATAATATTTTTCATTGTCCTGTGGGGTCCCCATATTATTTCCTGTCTCTTCTCTTTTTTTACTTGCTGAATTCTAGTAGCAAAACAAAAATGGTGATAACAATTGTTATTCAGAGAAAATAATTTAGAGTAAAATCTCTTGAAGAAGAGTTCATGCATTTTTGTATTCTGAAAACACTTTCTAACTTTAACAAAATCAGTTGCATTTTTTATTTAATGTACATGATTAGGTAAATATTTGAGAATATTCAGATTAAAATAATTCTATGACAGGAAAACTAAAATTAAGGTAAACCATGTGTATATAAGATAATGCATATAGAATATGCTGGTCTAATTTATTTCATGGAGAGAGTGCAAACACAGAAGGAGGAATAACTCAGGAAAACTATGTCTGAATGACTACATGGCCAGTAGGAAACACTGTGATGCTTTATTGAAATAGGACTAGAACTAACTTTCCTTCGTTTTAATGGCAAATACTAGCACAGTAGTCTATGAAATACATTGTATAGCTTTTTTCAGCTGAAATACGTTCTTTCAGCTGCTCCTCTGACCAGCTTCTTCACTGCATTAGACCTGAAAACTTGCCTTGCTTGTAACTGCAGAAAAATTGTATCTTTTTACTGCTTTATTATTCAAATCTAGAAGGACTTTTTTCAAAAACGGTCAAAAATTCTAAGTGTTAACATTAATAATACCAGGTGAAGAAAACGAAGAAAGCTGTTCCTGTTCTGCTTTGTTGTATGATGGCAACACGTGCCCCATCTGTCTGAACTGCCTTCTAGAGCAAGAGGTTGGTTTTCCTGAGAACTGCAGTCATACCTTCTGCATGACTTGTATTCTTAAGTGGGCTGAGGTAAGACTGAGCACCAAGGTGTGTCTTTATTTTTCAATGAAATCTATTGCATTTAATACTTATAGATGTTTTTTAAGAAAGTTACAGGTTCTGACTTTCCACAGAAGAGTTTCAATGACCCCTTTATAAATAGATTGTAGAAAACTTTCTCCTTAGTGCAATAAAGTGTTTTCTTTCACTAGACAATCTGACTTAGTAATGGTTACTAGAGATTAGGGATCAGTAAACAAATTGGTGTTGGCTGTTTGGAAGATTAGACAGTGTTATGTACATGCTGTAATATTGCAGTGTTATGAGCTTAATCATACTTTGTGTTATCCCTTATGCTGTTTGTCATAGTGTCAACTCTTAGGGCTGAGACCAATATGTGCTCATATTGTCAGTCTACAGAATGAGTCTGATAAAACCTTAGTTTTCATCTCAAAGGCTTAGTGCTATTCTGAATAAAAAAATTCATTTTAATTATATCTGTTGTTTGTTCTATGTCATTAAAACTTCGTTGATAGTTCTGGAACTTTAAAGAAAAATTACTTGAACAAATTCTTTATGATCTTGTTTTGTTTAGTCCCTTTTCCCTCACATATTTTATGCAATCATTGCATTAAGTCTAGTGTCTTTACTGTCCTGTAACTTTTTCAATTGTCAGTATAAAACACCAAATTAGTATTCCTGTTTACTCCAGGTGGTTGCTGCTTTTTGTCCTGCTTCTGCTTCTGTGCATTTGAATTCGTTGCTCATTTTAGTAGAGACCACTGCTTGGTTTCTTTGCAGTATCTTTCTTTTGAAGTAAATTATGATTTTGGTTGCAGTATATCCTTTAGAAAGTTGGTGTCACTTGTATGTATGTATATATGCAATATGCTTATTTATTGTGTGGTGTTTTTTTACTTGCTATATTTTTAACCTTAATTCTTGTGTTATTTGTTCCTGAAGGCAGACAGTAACATAAATCACTTTCTGAGGAATTTGTACGAACTTCAGAGTAGTAAAAAAAAGGTTATTATATGAAACTTGCTTTAGATTCACAAACCAGATGATAAACAAAGTTTCCTGTCGCCATATTTTGCAGTTGATTCATTGCAGTCATTTTATTTCTGAGGGAACAGGAAATTCTCATCCACAATTTTACCCTGACTTCCTTAGCGTGTTGCTATAATGACAGCTGAAAGGCACTAAATACTGACATGCACAGGGAAGCAGTACAGTGCGTGGACAGCTTCCTACTGGATTTGAGTTTGTTCACATCGTCGTTAAACCCAATGCAGAAGAGAAGTTTTGTTGTTCTGAAGAGGCAGATGAACGATATGACATTTTTCTTGTCTTGTCAGTTTATTTTTTGTGCCAGAAGTGCTATCCAAGTAGAATAAAAGCGACTGCTCGTAAGAGTTGACAGGTAAAGTAGATGTGATGCCATAAAAATGGTGTGGGGGCATTTCTAAATCTACATAAGGCTGCTGCTGTTGCTTTTCATTAGTGATGTCTGATAAGTAAAACCTGCCAGGCTTCCTCTTCTGAGGTTACTTGACAGTCAGGCCTGTTGAGTTCATGGAACTCCATTGCCTAGTCTGGTAGTTTTAATTAGAAGTAAAGGGGCAAAAGAAGTGTTGAAAACTGGGTGACAGATGTTCAGAAGCTTCAACTTTGAGAAGCAGATGAGGTTTTATAGATGGAAATGATAGAAACATAAGCATGTGGCTGTTTAAAGCATGCTCATGCCATGTGCTTTTTTTGTCTGCTATTAATATTTAGTAACTAAATGTTTGTGTTCTTTTTTGAGAAGTGTTGCATAAGGTTTAGCTTTCTCTGGTGGTTCTTGGTTGATCATAACTAAATAATTGACAAGTAGTCAAATTTAAGTCACTGAGTAATAAAGATATAAAAATGATCTGCTGTTTAAAAGTGTGCTACAAATTCTAAAGATTAAGTATTTTTATTGGATATAAATAAATTGGTTTTAGAAACACTGTTTTCCTGTCTAAGTGCTCGAGAATAAGAAAATTGAGAATAAGATCATTGAATGAAATAAAAAAAAAAGAGGCTAATGTTCACATCAATCAACATACTCTTTTGTATATCTGCAGTTGTGCTCCATACATTTAAAGGCTGTGTTCAAGTTAGATGTTTCCTCTATTTTTCTGTGTTGGGTCTGGACTTCAAAATATAACAGGAATATAACAGGAGAAACTACTTCTTTAAACTGTTGTTTTCAAATTGTACATAATCATGATTCTTCTGAGAGTTTATGGCTTTTGTGTATAACTGTTTAGACTCTAAACAAAACCAGAGTAGTTTAGACAGATGGTAAGAGTTTGTTTACCATTCTGCTCCCTCTTCAATCTGCAGGAGATTTTCCACATTGCAACTGCAGTCAGGTGTCCAGTACCAGCATATCCTCTGTCTGCAGGCAGCAGCCGTAACACTTTGAAGATCTTACTTTTTAAGAAGTGAGAGAGTGTAGATGATTGTGCACTTAAGAGCCATATATAAAAATGGCCCTTATTCCACGGCGGGCTAAAAAGGGATAAAACATTTGCCACATAACAGGTCTACTGTATTAGATCCTGGTGGATAAATGTGAGCATTTAGTTTCAGAATTAAGTAGCAATACAGTTCGGTGCTGTATTTCTTTCCATTTGAGGAAATATGTCTAACTGCCTAAAGAAAAGGGAGGGGGAAACCAAGAATCCCCACTAAGAAACTTGTCTTCAGATTTAACTTTTGGCTATGTTTACTCTAGTTAATTGTGGCACCTGAGCGTATTGCTGTGCACTAAACTCAGTTGCCTCTGCTATTAAACTCTCCTATGCTATTAGACTGTCACCTTGTGTGCCTTTCCAGTCCAATTTGGGGGAGGGGGTCCAGTGGGTCATGGGGACCCCAGACAGTTGGGAGGGCAGACAGGGCAGTCCTGCTTGGAGGGTCGGGGGTGGGCAGTGCGAGAGAAATCCTGTAGTAAAATATGTCCATGGGCAGGATGGGCTCACTAGCCTTCTGGCAGTCATCCTAGGAGAAGGACAACTCTAATTCCAAACCCGGGCAGATGGAGCTCGCTTAGCCCTGTAAGGCCATCCATCTAAGAGAAGGACACTCTAATCAAACCTATGTCCTGAGGACCTCGCTGCCACTGTCCAAGCTCACTCGGCCCTGGCAGATGAACCCTAGGATTAAAGGGTGGGTCCAGTCCTGCACATGCTGTGTCTCACCTAAAAATCCATTGCACAGGCCTGAAGGTTATACCCACATTTGTAAAGCCCTGTAGCGACAGGCGAGGGATGAAACAGCAGGTGAAAGGTGCACTGGAAGCCGCAGACCCAACCCTGCATGCAGGCGGTTCAGGACATTGGTCGCCTGAGACTGACCCCGGAGATGACAGTCTCCTTCAGCAGCATCCTGAATGACCAAGCAGCCTTTTTCAAGGAGAGAGCTGCTTGGTCCACTCAGAGAGGGGCCTAGAAAAGGTGGCCTAACCAAAACTCATCTCTACCCTTCACCCCATTGGTTAACTGCGACCAACGGGCGTATCTCGCATTGGCCTCTTTAGCCACCAGCGCACTTGTAGCAAATGTGGGTAGAGCCCCTCCCAAATCTTTGTACGTGAAGCCCAGCCATGACTGACTGTGTGCCTTTGGCCATGCTAACCAGTGCTCTCCCAAGCACTGCTGGGCAGCACTTGGTTGGCAGACTACTGGGGGCTGTTTCGGTTAGGCACCTGAAGATTAACATAAACGTCCCTCATCCTGGGCCAGCTGTCAACCACTTCTGTAAATGGACATGGTGTAATTTACTAATGAAGACTTTCAAACTTGAGACTTTGTATTTTGTATTTTAGTGAGGCTATGTTAGAAGATCATAAAAAGTAAAAGGCACTGAATCTGGAGCTGAGTTTATTGGGCATGCCCTTCAGTGGGAAAGTGGAAAGACAGTGTAAGTGAAGAGTTGCTTTCAGTATAAAGAACATGTACATGATAAAATTATTCTGCCCACATACCAGAGAGGAAGCTTTGGCTATTTTTGTGTGTAGAAAAAAAAGAGGGGGAGGAGGAAATCAACAACAAAAATCCCCTATCTGGAGTCTTCAAAAACCATAGGTGCAGTTGTTTTACACCAAGGGAAGTAATTACATTAATGTGTTTCTCTTGTATGTAATATCACAAGTAGATTAAAACTAGTTGGGTTAAAACTAAATTTTTGAAATTTTTTTTTCTGATAAACTTGTGATTCAATGGGTAAGCACATATGTTCTAGATTATAATAATTGGTTCTGAAAGGTTTTAGGTAACGCTAATGCAAAGGGAAGTTAATTAAGCATCTATGGCAAACATGCACAAAGTAGCTAAAAACAGCTCATCTAAGAAAATTGTATGCATTAGATGAAAACTCTCTACTTTTGTTTTGTATTCTATTCAAAGAAAACAGTGTTAGAGACAGTAAACTTTTACTTTTCTGTAGGCTTTTTAACTTCCCTTCTGTTCTTCAGAGTGCTAATAAATGTGCTGAAGATTTCTATCCTTGCTTCTCTGTTAATTATTCTTATGAACCATCATCAGAGAAGAGTGTTAAAAGTACAAATTCAGTGTTGTCTGCATTATTACAATGTTTGTGTAAGAGACATTGATTTCAGTGATCCTCACCTACCAAGCTTATTTCTCTCATGCTCTGGTCCTGGTTTCACTCATTAATTTTTCCTCATCTGGAGGATTTGAAAGTGGAGTATATACAGCCATGAATTCTGCAAAGTATTGGAGCATATTCACTGCATATACACTGCACATGTGTATTTTTCTGAGGGTAAGGAGAGTTTACCTGTATGATAACTGGAACTCTTAAAGTGTATTCTTTCTAATCTGAATTCCTTCTCTCCTAAAGGATATAGGAAGGAAAGAGCTGATGTGGCAGCAATCTCCACAGTGATCTGCAGTGCAGATTAATGAACTAAACATACATAAATGAACTAAACATACATTGTGTTCAAAGAAACACAATCTAAAAAACCAAAAATAGCAATGGAAAAAATGTTCAAGTGTATCCAAGGTGATATATACACAGACAGTGCATCTGAGAAGTGATGTACAGAAAAACTGTATTAATCAAATTCTTTCAGTGCAAAAGTCTGTATGAGTGTTTTTTATTTTGACTTCAGTTCTTCCATGTCACTGTATTGACAGATTGGCACTATTGGAACTTGTCAACATTTTATGGCAATTTTGAATTGGAACTTAAGAGCTAGCCAACTGTGTGATGTAGGTAGAGAGAACTGTTTAGACTTATAACTAGGTAGTCTGCTGACGAGGTGTTAAGACAGTAACCTGTTCTTATGCACTCTGTATCTTTACTATCCATGAATGATATTCCCCCCCCCCCCCAAAAAAAAAACTCTTGTCAGAAATAGGGCTTTCCTAAAGCATAACTGCAAAACCTTTAAATGTACCTGCTTTTTAAAAGTAGACTGGAAGAAAGTTGTCTTGAGATTTTTACATGCTTCTGGAAAACACTGCATTTTTTTATGTCTTCTTCCTTTCATCAAAATGTGGAGAGGTGCTTGTGACTACATTTGGTGTAATGGTCTCCCTTTTCACTGAAGTTGGAATTGTGGGCATTTTACTCTTATTATGAGATAGAGTGAAATATACAGACATTGTTTTTACAGTTTAAACCTCACCTTTAAACCTGAATTTAGTTAGGAGAATCTGGTATTGTTTGTGTTGTTCAACAGGTTAACTAATAAAAAAGCAGTAAGAGTGCAGGATCATATTTCTTTTTGGATCAGCTTTTCAATACAGTCGTTGATGAACAGACTTTATTGTGGGCCACTTGAAGAAAAAAGAATTAGGGGGAGGATTTACTGCAGCAACTTGAATTCCATACTCGCATCTTGTTACCTCATAACGTGGAGCTTGATGAGATGGGCATATCTGCCAAAGTTATTTTATGTTACTGAAAACTCCCAGCTGGAATATAGTAACTGCTTTTGCCTTCTTTACTTTGCTCAAATGCTGTTTGAAGTGATGCAGTTAAAGTAAGGGACAATTACTCCTTGAGTTTAGAGATCACAGATTTGTGGTGCTGAAGCAGTTACAGGAATATTGAAATTAAGTTATGCCTGTGGAACTAAAGGAAGATTTTTTTTCAAGAAGGCCATAAAAACCAAATAAAATACTTTGAAATTATTTTTTTGAAAACTTAAGAACAAACACACACATGCTCATGGATAGCTTTTCAGGGCTTGCAGATTTTTGTGAGCGTTTAAATATTTTATCTAGTGAATTCTCCAGATATCACAGGATAGATGAAATCACTACAGAGTGATCAGTTTTAACATGAAAAACCAAGTAGTGTCATATGGAGAGTAAACAGTCAAAGACATTTTGAAGTGTGCTGAGCTACTATTTTTCCAAGAAAAGAACTGTTGGGAAGAAAAGCAAAGCAAGTCACAAATACCAACTGTGAGGTTCTAAAGATATTGTTGATTACGTTACATTAAATGTTCTGATTTTTAAAGCTATGCATGAAACTGTGGTTCTTCTGAGATTGTGACACATTTCACATGTTTTCTCCCTCGTGCATAATAAAAGTGATAGTTGCTCATTGGACTAGTTCTGTCTCAGCATTTTTTTTATTGTTTTAAATATTTTCCCCAAAAAGGACAGTCTACATTCAGCGTTACTTAAGATACTACCTAAAGAGGAGAAGCCTCAGAAGAGAGGAATTTCTAACTTGTCTTTTATGAGGAAGGCTTAACACCTTTTTTACTGAACCAGGTTCTCAAAAAAGATGAGAGATGAGTAAAAGGCCACCACTCCTCATAACTGCTTCTTGTAATAAATGTAGTTAACTTTTTTTACCTTTATTATTTTCTGTGGCAATACAAATCCATCTTGCTGTTGGGAAAATGGAACAGAGAAGTTTGGTTTGGTTTGTTTCCAATTAAAAGGTTGGTTGGGAAAATGGAACAGAGAAGTTTGGTTTGGTTTTTTTCCATTTAAAAGGTTGGTTTTTATTTGTTAGCAGACAGGTGAGAGCTAATGCATGTTTAGACAGAAGCAATCTTTAGTTTTCTGTGGGGTACCCGACAGTTGTACTCCCCTGAGGAGCCTGAGGGTGCACATGCAAGTGTCCTGAGTTTACTAGAATATCTTTGTGATAATGTTGCAAACTTACACATAATGCTAAGGCTATAAAAAGCAACTGAGTAGGAGTGGAAGGAGTATGTGATGTTTCTGAATATATCTGAACTTAATGGTAGGTTTTGACTCTTCCAAAATGTCTCCTCCCTTTCCACTAGTGTATATAAGTGTATTTAGTTGTTAAACATTTGTCCAGAAAAACTGAACATTGAACATTTTTCTGGTGGAGCAAAAACACTTGTTATTTGGATTGCTGCTAGTAACACATTATTCTGTGATACTTCATTGCAATGAATAAACCTAAATTACTGTGTCTTAAACTTGGGAACATAACTTGACATTCATGTATAAATTCAATGTAGAAAGAAATTGCATTCTTGGATAAACTTTTCAGCTGAGGTAAATCCTGAAATGAGAATGAAAATGGCTTAGCAAATTAACTTCCTCCTACCTATCTTTTACAGTCTAGTATATCTAAAAATCAAAGTATGTACCTTGAAGTTTGCAGCTGATTCAGCAGCTACAGTGCATTGCATGTTGTCAAATATCCCAGCTGAACGATACTGCACTGCTGTGTTACTGTGAGTTTGGTTTACCTTGACTACAGGACAAAAACTGTCTTCATGAGCTGAGTCCTTAGGGAAGTGTCTTAATAACCCAATATGCTTTTCTTAGCCAGGGCAATGGCATTGCTAAGAGCAATGGTATTCCCCAAAAAGGAAGACTTTTAGTTAGGATAAAATGTCAGAGCATCAAAAGGATAGGTAATGGCTTTGACTTACATTCTTGTTCAACAACTTGTTCATGAAACTACTCTTAGAACCTTTTTCTTTGTTTTGTATGATTATTTTTTTTTTTTTTAAATCAGAAGCTCAGAAACTTCCTGATTGCTTGATGTTCGGGGGCTGGTAGGTGAAAAAGAAGTTGAGCACTGTTTGAAATTGAGAAAAGAATAGAATTAACTGGAAAATTAGAAGCCCTGATGAAATGACAAGACTACAGTTCACCACTGAATTTCAGGGTGGAGTTCCTATACAGGTTTCTCACAACTGCTTGTGCAGTTCTAATACTGCATCTTGCTTGCATAAATAAAAATACCCTGAATAGCTCTCTGAAGTGCAGATATGTGCTTCTTAAGGGCATACAATTCATATAGTGGTTCTTGTTCAGCAAGTGAATTGGGGCTGGAGGCTGGCTGTGTGTTTTGGTTTTTTTCTTTGTTTTAGAAGTGTTTTGAACTGAGCCTCTGAAGGCCAGCGGAATTAAGGGGGGGGTAAGGGGGTAATAAATAAAAAGATGTAATAATGATAACAAAAACCAACAAAGAACCACCCCTCCACCAAACACGTCTGGAATTAAAATGAATAAACAGTTCTCTCACAGGAAA
Source organism: Corapipo altera (assembly GCF_003945725.1). NCBI lineage: Eukaryota > Metazoa > Chordata > Aves > Passeriformes > Pipridae > Corapipo > Corapipo altera. Next base: position 37,014,194 of record NW_020884873.1, read on the forward strand.
AAATCATACCCAATATGGATTTTTCTGAAAGCGGATTCCCTACATGATCCAGTTGAGTGGAACTTCAGTTGAAGCTTCCCTATTCCATGGCTAATAATGTTTTATTGTTTTCTGTGTTCATGTGTTTTATCTGATGTAGTGTGGCCTCAATAAAAGGGCATTTAGGTGATAAGGGAAAAACAATAAATCTCTGTTTCCATCAAACTATAGGGTAAAATAGCCTTCAGTTCCCTTTTCTTGCAAAATGATTTGTAAAACTGTAGTTGTGTTACACGTTGGGATCTGTTCTCTTGTCTGACTGCAGAAAAAGAGATATGGTATGGTCAAATAGATAAGCAAGATGAGGGAAGGTGTTGCCCTGTTTGCTTTTAACCTTACCAGTTTTGTGTTTTGGGGGATACACAACCCAACACACTTTCAGTTGAAAATAAAATTAAGAAAATAAACTTAAGAACAGTAAGAAATGAAGTCATGCTTTTCAATGTGTTATCAACATTAATCTTATATTGAATCCAAAGCACTGTATCAACTACAAATTAAAAATTAATTCTGTCCCAGCCAAAATCAGGACACGTATTGGCATAAAATCAGTTACCTAAAAAGCATTAAAAAATGAAAAAATGCAGGTAGCTTGATGTAAAATGCTTTCCTTTTTTGAACACAAGTTCTGTGTTACATTCTTGTTTCCTTTAGATTTTTCCCCAAGGAGCTAGCTGCTTATATGAAACAAAATACTGAGTTTATGGATTATGTGTTCAAATGCATTCTTACTGTGAACAAGTTGTGATTTTGCGTGTTTCTGTAAGCTACTATAATAGCAAATATAAGTATAGAAAAGTTAGACTTCTTTAGTTACAAATTTTGTAATTACAAAAATAATTTTTCAGACACAGGCTTCATGTCCTATCGATCGCAGACCCTTTCAAGCAGTGTGCAGGCTGGATGCACTGGACAAACAGATAAAGGTACGTTCCAGACTTATTTTCTTAAATAACTTCAGTTGTAGGAGCATCAGAGTTATACTGAAGCCTTTTATTCATACATCTTGTGTTAAATAGGCTTTAATAAAAAAATAATTGTTGTTTTAATACTTCTGTTACATATTTGAAGCTAGGAATTATTCTTAACTCTTTTTTCAAAGCAAGTATTTACAGTAGTAATAAAAATCATAAAGCTACTGTTGCTACTTTCTAGTATCTTTGAGCCTTCCTGATATATCCAAGAATAAAAGTATAGTAATTGGTCTCAAAGTGTTTTTTAAACTAGGTTTTGTAAATGCTATACCAATTATTGTGCAATACTGCCTTCTTTTTTAGCTGAGGTGAATCTTCTGTGTTCACAGCCTCCAGTTCCCAGACAAAATCACATGAAGGCAAGAGGAATCAATTAATGCTGAGCCTTGTTTGACCTAAATATCTGAATTTTTTTCAGCATTCAATTCTTCTGAATAAAACTGATATGAAGAGTAGTTTATCAAGTAGCAAAATAAAACTTCTAATAGATGATCTTGAAAATATATATATATATATATAAAGATGCTGATAGTTCTGTGTACAATTTTGAAATTTTGTGGTGAAATTATGGTTATAAGTAGTTCATAAGCTGCTGGTTTTGCATTTTGTGATGTTTAGAAAACAGGCTCCTGCTACCCATTTCTTGTGCTTGTCAAGGTCCAGGTAGTCACCTGTAAAGACACCATCCTGGCAATCACAATCAGATGCTTCCTTCTCATAGAAAACCATGCTTGTACATTTTATCTTTGTTTCTAAAGAATCAAGGAAGCAGCTGAAATAGGGTAAACTGAAGTTTACATTTGGAAGAGTGCAAAGGCAGTATCAAAACATAGTTCAAAAGGTTCTCTGTTCGTAGAACTGCAGTTTAAACAGGTGAGCAGAGAAGAAGGGTCCTGCTCTGAAAAAGAGCCAGCAGAGCAGTAGGGGGAGGTGGAATGTGTACCCAGAAACGCAGACACAGTGGTCAGCATCATCAGTGGCGCTGTCAGGACATTGGCAGCTTTCCCTTTGTGATATTCAGAATTAGAATGCTAGTAACTTAAGGAGTTGTGTAGAAAGCCGAGTTTTGAGAATGAGGAAATACCAAGTATCTAATGGAAACAATTGCAGTGTAGCCATTGAAGGAACTTCGTAGTATGAAATAAAAATTGTATTGCTTTCTTAGAATTTTTAAGGTGTGGAACCCCAGTATTGTATGAAATCCAGAAGTTATTTTACTCTAGAGGAGAATTCGATGTGTTTTAATTATGAGAAAGCATGTGAAGTTGAGTGGTAGTTCAGCATTTTCCCTGTGTCTTCTGAGCAACAAACTTAGTTTAAAAAACTTAGCTTACAGATTCTCAGTGAATAGCTTTGGGATACTTGCTGTGGTAGTCTGAATGGATTCTTTTGGTTTTGTGAAATTAGTATGTGTCTCCAGGCATTGCCAATAATGTATCAAGATGTAGGGGTTTTTCCATTTCATGAAAAACAAATGAAAAAAAGAGTCTCCAAACAGTGAAACCTAAATAGTAAGATTTGAAATGGTTTCTAGTCATTCTGTTTGAGCTCATTTTCTGTGTAGACTGGAAGAGTCTTTGAGTGAATTTAAAGCCCATGTATAGTGAGATTTTAGATTGGATTGACTTTATTTTACAATACAGGTTCAGGTTAAAAAACAGCAAAGGAGGAAGGAAGAAGAAGAAGAAGAAAGATGTGCCTGCAATAAGGAAACTTATAGCCATATGAAGATGAGAAGTTTTGTGAGGTTAGTCATCCATGTAGTTTCAAGCATTTGAATTGGAATATTCAAAATGTATAAAATAACCTGGTTTAAAATGTACAGCCTCAAAATTTTTTTAAATGAGTTTTATTTTAAAATAACTTAATTTTCATCAGCGGTAGTTGAGCTTTACTTTTATCATAGCTATAATTCCCACCTGAATACTTCAAATAGCAAGCAATAAGTAAAGGGCAATGTATTTCTTGCATTGAGTTCTGTGAAAGTTGCATTTTTCAAGCAATTCTGACAAATTTCGTATTAATTTGAAATAATATTTTATGGCTATATCACATTTTAACAATATAAGTCTTTTTCTTTGATTATTTAAACAAATATCGCTTTTTCTTTCATGTTATCGTAAGCCTTGCTAGCATTCCTCTACAACTATAAAACATAGCTGTAATGAAGAACTACTTTTATTCTAGTGGATGTGAGAGGGAATAGTGGAAATAACATTTCTGTTGTGAGAATCTTATCAATCACATTTGTGAGAATCTTATCACATTTGCTGCATTGTATAAGGGGAAGCTCAGGATTGCACAGCTGAATTTCACTAAATAGTTCTAATCTAATGTCAGTCTTTATTGGAATGGATGAAATATACAGAGTTCTTGAGATTTATTGTGAAACAGACTTCACTACAGAAAAGAAAATAAATAAATTTCACCATTATGAATCATCATTGATTTTGGTATTCTTAAGAATAGGGAAGCAGGTTATAACGTCTATCACATGTTGTCATGAAATCAAGCAAAATTGAGCATTCAGATTTAATACACGATGTTAACTTTTGTGTGAATAGGTTTTCCTCTTTTTTTCTATCTGTGAGCTTTTTGAAGCACTGTAGCTTTTAATATATGGAAGATGATATTTGTCATTCAAGTTCAGGTTTTAATAGCAATTAGAGCTTGGTTTATGTGCACAAAATAAAAATTTTGTAAAATAGGAGCAGATTTTGTTTGGATGTTTGAACTGTTAGCTTAAATATGCCCAGAAATAACTTTTGTAATATCTTATGTTGATCCTGCAGAAGAGCTGTATGTCCAAACAGAGGGCTATTAACAGCAAAATTAAGCAAAATTGTGACGAAAAAATACAGTAAGTTGGTATTTGTCTTCCTTTTGCTAGAATTGCTGTGTTTTATTAAGGAACTCTAGAATTTCTTTTCTTGATGCACCAATTTAATTTTTTTTAATTGCTTACATTTGTATATAAAACCCAAGTACCTAGTAATAGAAGCGTGGAACTTTTAGAACGGAATTGCTGTGTATGAAACTTGTGTTCTTATTTTACTGGGAAATTGCCTCTTCACTTTCAGTCACAAGTGAAATGGATTATTTGGTTTCAGCCTCAAGTAATTTTCTGCATCAAGCAGTTGGGAACAGCTAATGACTAGGATTTATTCACAGGAAGCTTTTTGGTGAGAGTTCAGACACGAGCAGCACTTAGCTGTATTTTGGAGCTGCCATTTTGAGGGGCTTACTTAATAGGTACTGTTTGCTAAGTCTGTTCCTAACTTAGGAAAGTAAGCAAATATCTGAAGAGGTAAAAACTGCTTGATATCTAAAAAGCTATTGTGAAGGTGTGTGCATTTTCATTTTACTCAGTTTATATGTAAACATTGTAAATGCACTTGAGATACACATTTTCATTAACCTCCCATTGCAATAATGATTTTTAACAAACAATCAAGAGCTAATATTCTAAAGTTAAGATCAAAATTTTGTTCCTTATTCCACACAGATAATATTTTATATGACAAACGAAACAAGAAAGCTTTGTCTGGGAAGATAAATAAGGTTAGTTCTGATAATGAAACATTTGTAAATGCCTTCTTTCATTAAAACATTTTTAAGACTACCTTTCTACTTATTTTTAAGGTTAACTTCTATTTGTTAATTTCAGTATGATTCAAACTTTGTTATTTTGTCTCTTTTTGTCTTGAAGTAATTAGAAAATAGTGTTAGGTTATACGAGTTTATTTCTCATACTAAATTCAGTTTTGTGGTGATAAATATTTTCATTTAGATTAGGATGTTACATTACAGGATCCTGAACCCTGTTTTTATCTATCTTCATCAAAGGAAGATGATTTCAACTACAAGCTGTCACACCACTGTATGAAGGTTTTCATTATTTATATGAAAATACATAGATGTAATTAACTAAGTAATTTGTTATGTGAATAAGCCATGGACATTATAGTTTGCATCAAGTTGGTTTTTTTTTAATTTGAGATTACTGACAAAAGTGTTTGTCTTTCCAGGTTTCTTGTTTAGTTCATAAATTTTAGCCTATAAACACAGGATTACAAGATGCCAAAGTTATAAGGAGCTGTAAAGGCTCTCGTTTCATTTCTACCATCCCTCCTTTCAAAAATACTTTGTGTCTCTGGGACACAAGTTTTTGATCAGTGGTTTCTTACTCATAGTTATACCAGTATATGTATTTACATGAAATAGTTTTAGGCCATAAATTTAATTATGAAGTGTAAATGCCATCATTCTCTATCATTCTGTCTTATATGAAGTCTGAAAATTTGGAGGAAAAACTGTGTTTGGGTCCCTGCTTTCCCTACTGCCTTGCTTCATGCAGTGTAGGGGCTGAGTTGTCACTTTTATTTGGCGCTTATTACACCATAGTTCTCAGGGATATCTTTAGCTCCAGTTTTCCCCTTCTAAGTCAGATATTTAGAAATTTTGGTTCTGTTATCATGTAAACTTAAAGGTATCTTTCAGAGGGTTTGAACTGGAAAGATAGGGCTTTAATAGGAAAGATCAGCCTTTAATTTAACTTCATGGTTTAAATATGAATGCTTTCATATTTAGTTTTACTGATTTGTTGTGAAGTATTTAATAGCATTAATATCTCAAATGGTACCTTGTTACAAAAAAAAAAGGACATAAACAAAAGGAAAACCATTAAAAACCTTCAGGAGGAGGTACAGGGCTCAGTTATCCAAGAAATATTCAAAATTTAAGAGAATTTAAAAGAAAGCACTGATGTACTAACATCTGCTTCATGAGGACATTTGTAGAACATCTGGATAGCTTTTTTAGATGGAGGGAGAAATGTTAATGTTCCAAATTCGTAGTATGCTTGAAATAAAACTTAAACCCAACAATTTTTTTAGGCAAAACTTAAAATTTGCGCATTGATGAAATAGGGCATGTTCCCAGCAAAAGCAGCTCTCTGTGCCAGAGTTTGATGCAGCATATGGATAATGACTGCATACTGAGACACATATTTATATATATACAATTATGAAGTTTATTTTTCTTTTTACCGAATGAAAATTATGGCAAGAGTCTAAGTTCCTGTTTTAAAATACCAGTCATAGCGAGTGAACGGGAATGTTTTAGTCAGATTTGAGGTGGCATGAACCCTTTAGGTGCTGTGGCAGAAATGAGTCTCAGTGTAGTTAAGTGTTTCAGTCTGGTAGTCTGGGAAAAGTATCTGGAGGATTATTGTTCATTTGTTGTTGGTTTTTGAATTTTGTTTTTTCCCCTGCAGCCAGCCCAGTACACAGCAACAGAGTTGACTGCACACATGCAAAAGGCAATGTGCCAGCACACAGCAGACAAAGTGGGTTCTGAGTGTTGTGCCTCTGTGGGAGGGCCCAGTAAACAGACACACCAGTCAGTCTTCAATTTTGTAATTCTACCTGAAGGCAAAGGAGAATCCCAGCTACCCACGTTGGGTTTTCTTGTTACTTGCAGCAAAACATTGGGTGAACTGCTGTGCAGGTCTCAAGGTGCTAACACTGTACTTACTGTGGTGCATTAGGTAGCAGAAATGGGAATTGTGCTGTAGTAAAGATCAGGCTCATTTATTCATAATGGAACATTAAAGATTTTGCTTGGGAAGCCTATATAAAATATAAAGTTTATCTGCAAAGAGCAGGTGTTGGAAAGTTAGAGGCTGAATAGAGAAAATTTGTTTGCTATAACTGCAAATCTCGGCATATAACTATGGACCTATTATGTTGCCTGCTTTTTATGAGCTAAAGTCTTACTGGCATAATTTAATTTCAGTGCATCTTCATGTGTTTAATGTTAATTATTTTATTTTGGATGTCTTTAATTCATAATTTATTTCTTGTGTAGCCCAGAAGACAGACCTGCTGGAATGAGTGCATCAGAACTAATTTCTTCAGCACACTTCTGGCCAGTGATAGCAATGAAGAATCTTTTTTTAGCTGTAGAAATGACTGGTTAGTGTGTACTAGTGCTTCATATAAATTGATGCGTTACTGTATTGTGGATTCCTTAGTTCCTTCTGCTCCTACCTGTATATATACTGCCTTGAAATATTTTGAAGATTGGCAGGGCTTATATTCATTAATGAAGAGCAGTTAAAGGATAAACACAAATATTTTAAAGTGAGTACTGTTAAGGGCACACCTCAATTTCTGTTGTGTATTCAGCATCAGAAGCACACATTTAAATATTTCAATCTTATTGATTTAATAGAAGTTTTGGTTTTAGTTCATATTTAAATTCCTTGCTGAATTGAAGCCTTGGATAGGAAAGGCTTAGCCTTGTTACTACAGTAGCAGTTATCAAAACAATTAACATTGAATATCCTGGTTTGTATCAGAAACAATCTTCTTTGTTGTTGTTCCTTGATTCCAAGAGGAATTCTGTAAAATGATTTTAAATACTTTGAAATCCGTGAAGCAATTTCGCATTAAGCAAAACACTTAATACTTAATTAGGCTTAATTAAGCCTAATACTTACGTACATGGAAGAAAAAGAGCAGCCTGAAGAATATTATTTGGATCATATGGACTAATAAAAAAAAAAGTACTATGTCTATATGTTTTTGGCAGTTGGTAAAAGGCAAAAACTTTTTGCCATGCATGCAACAGAATTAATTTGTCAAGGATACAAAGTTTCTCCATCCTTCAGCTCCCCGAAGACACATTTCATCTCCTGTTTTTCATTCCGTCTGCCTTGTTTATTTAGGACTTCTTTTATGTTTACTATGACTGTGTTTTTCCTCTAAGCAATAACCATGCGTAGTTTAATCATGACTGTTGAAAGTTCTAATACAGTTAAATTTAAAAAGTCATTGATAGAACCAATTACTGAAATACAAAATTGTCATAGTACAAAGTTACTTTTTGTAACTTTTTGTATGAAATTTGTCTTTCAGTACAGAACTCACAGAAGTCAATGCAGGGATCAGACAGAAGAGACAAGAACTGGAGTTGTCCTGTTCATCTGTGATTGCTAGAGCTGAAAGGTGTGTGTTTTGGATTCATAGTGCAAAGGATCTTAATACTTCAAATTTAGAGTTTGATTATTTTAAATTGCTTTTTAGATAGAACATCATTTTCATAAAACTAAACAGTGTTTGATAAATTTTTGTATATTTACCAGTTAGTATTTTTAAGCCAGTAGATTGTTTTCTGCATGTCTTATATGTCTGCATAGTAACTCCACTGATTTGCACATCTTAATATGTCACTTTTTCACATAAATGTGAGTTTGAATATATTTTCTATTTAGAAGTTAATGTTCAATGTGCTTTTTACATTATTTCTAATCAGGCTGTGTTTGCTTTAATATCAGTCTGATTCTGATTCCCTACACCACCCTGGACCCTCCTTTCATGGGTTGATTCTGTCACATCTTTCGTATAACAAATGCATCTAGACAGAGCTAACAGGAGTTCTATCAAGTGAAACACAGAATATAAAATAATTTTTTTTGTCAGAAAGCAGATGTATGTTAAAACATGCCCTAAGGGTTTTTTCATGAATATGAAACAGAAGCATGAAAATAACTGATTTTAAAATAACATAGTAAGAAGTTGGCCCTGTCTATGATTTAATTTCACTACGTATCTCTTTAGTTTTTTTGGCATAAAAATAAAGGCTAAAGATAAAATAGCAAGTAAAGAGTTTTTATTTATAATTAAAGATTTAAATAATAAATTTAAATATTTTACATGTACTTTTCCTTAGGGAAGGTTTCATTCCAACTTAGTGATGACTTAAAAATTGTAGATCTATAACTAAACTCTGATTTTGCCCAAGGTTTGCTGAGGGAGTCTGAATAAGTATGTATTTATTTTGTTTGTATTAAGAAAAATTGTCGTATGGACTGTTTCTCATTTTTCTGCAGAGAAGGCTACTGTTCTGCTGAAGTACTAAATCACTGTTCAGAAATTTATTTCCAGTAGTATAACCTACTGCTTTGGAGTAGACTATTACTGTTCTAGCTTTGGCTTTGAAGAAAGCCAAATGTATATTGCTTGAGCATAACTTACCTTACTCAAACAGTTTTACTAGATTAGGCAGTAATGGGAGCCTGAAATTAAATATGAGAAGGAAGGTTTTGTTCACTGTCAGCTTTAGGTTTCTTTCCAACTGTGATAAAGTTGGAAGTAGCCTGGTTGCCCAATGTTTTGATTCTGCGCATTGTTTCCAAAACTTCCTTCAAACAACTAAAACAATTAATGTTACTGCTTTTACTTTTCCAGAGTTCCTTTAATGTCATTTGGAGCTGAAGCTGAGACCTTTCTTCTCACTTCTACTGCAGTGGCAGAGACAATTCTTCCAACGAATATCAGGCCTTTGGAAAACTTTGGTAAACTTTTTTTTTGTAAGTTTTATTTATAGCTCATGTGGAGTAACATTAAAATATGATTCTCAGAAATTAAACAGAGCATATAGTTGCACTTAATGAGGGGAAAAAAAAAAATCTGTTCTGGTGCAGTTTGGTACTGTTTTGAAACCAGCTTGTTCATTTCTGAAATTGGAGTGCAGAACATGAACCATCCACCCCAAAGCTGGTGTAACTTCTTCACAGAGTAGAAGATTAAAATAATAAGTATGTAACTTAAATCCATTTCTAATTTCAACACTTTATTTTCTTTTGTGCTCTTCTTTCTTCTTTTCCCATTGTTCAAGGATAAACCTCATTTTGATGCGTTATGCATGGCTTGATATTTTCAGTGGTGTATAGTGCAGTGTGAGGAACAAACCGTTTCCTGACAGAGAATAACATTAGTTAGGAAACAGTGAAGTGTATGGATCTATTTCAGTATGTCTACAAGCTCTACAAGGCAAAAACTTGCAGAAGTACTTAGAGCTCTGAGATCTGTTTGGAAAGTAGCAGAAGACAAAGCATGGAAGGAGCTGCCTTCCTCCAGTTACTTTTAACAGCCTCCCTCTCCATACTGAGTAAGAACGTAGTTCCTCTTCCAACAGGCTGCACAAGTTCAAAGAAGTGGAAACAATGGAGAGCTGTTTTTTAAGGCTAGAGTTAATACCTTCTTTGAATTAGAAATTACACCGCTTTCACTGGACTAGTAGGCAAAGACATAAGACAGATTTGGGTCCCTTGGCTTACAAAAATTGTGTGGAAGTAAATTGCTGGAAGGACTTAAGTGGTAAAAGGATCATGGAAAAATTGCTTTATCATTCATATTTTTCATTCTTTTTAAAGGTACATATTTCACCTCCACATTTCCCAGTGAAAAATGGATAGGTTGCTTCCTCGGACCTCTGATGTTTGGCAGTGCAGTGTAACTGATCCTTAACCACTTTGCACCTAGTAGTATACTTCTTGACTTTCCTTCACCTTTCTACTCATATAGTCAGGCTTTTTTGTTGGAATACACCAGAAGTGTTAAAAATTTATATTTAGAACAGAATTTTCTCAGTTTTCTTTGTTAGAACCTTGATACTTGTACTGTGGACAAAGATTGAATTTTAAGATTGAATCTTAAAACATTGCAGTAGTTGACACTAGAGTTTGACATCATATTCAGGTTTGACTTTAAGACTTCCTACAGATTAAGGAGCATGCAGAAACTAAGAGTCTTAAAATTTCCTAGTGAAACTAGGGGATAGTGGATATGAAGATGTCTCTTGAAGTTTTGGTCACATTCTGTTGAGTGAATGTTGTTTCCCCTTTCAGTTTTTATATAGCATCTGAGTAAAAGACTGACATAGCAAGGAGAAACCTAACCTGAATACTGTTAGAGATGCATGGCAAATATATATGTATATATATATATAAAAATATATATAAAGGAGAAGGAGCAAAGCCTTCTCTTAGAGGAATTACGAGAGATGAAGGTATTGGTACACTGACTTTCTGAAAAGATGGAGAACAAGAGAATGAAGGAAATAGATGCTTACAAAGAAAAGATGCAGACTGGTTCTTGTACTTCTTACTAAATTATGCCTGAAAGATCACAGCATAAGCATTTTTTTTTTTTTCATGCTCCTCTCATCTCTTGGTCACAGCTAAAGTGTACAGTTTTGCATCAGAGTAATAGTTGACAGTTGCTTCCAGGGTTGTACAAGGAGACATTCAAATATCGATGATGGTCGTGTGACTGTACTGCCTGAATTGTCCCTGCAGCTGCTGCAGTTTTTGTCATTTCTTACCATCAAATAGTCTTTTTCATTAATTTGACCTGAAAATACATTAGTGAATCTGTGAATACCATTGTGATTTGGGCTGACAAAATGCAGTTCTTCTGTGTGATTAAAATATTTTCCAATAGTCAATATTTTCCAATAGTGAGCTAACACTAATACCTTGTGTTTGGTCCCAGTCCAAAGCTTATGAATCTTGTCTGTTAAAATTTACCAAGTGGTAAGGAATGCTAAAAAGGCAATTGTGCTTCTTAAGTAGACTTGGAATAACTTGCCTTTTAGTTCTCAAGATTCCCACATTCCTCTTATATTCCATTGGGCTTTTTTTATTATTGAAGACAATTTCTTCCCCCTTGAAGAAAAGCATCACAGATATTAAAAATTTGTAATGACATGTAAATCTGACTTGGTTTCCTGGCTATTATAATAGGTTTGAAGACATGGTTAGTCTGAGACAGCCACCGTCACTGAGTAAGTGCTGGTTAACCACTGTGAAGTCACTTTGTCACAAAATAATTGGTGAGACTGTTACGGTAGATACCTGAAATAGTGTCAGTCACCTGAAATTCCTTTGGAAGTTCTTTACCATCATGTTATTTTCTTTTAAGTACATGGTACCTTCTATGCAATTGATGCTATTGGTTTTCATTATCTTAAAGTGGTAATTTGATCAGCAGACATGGTAAAAACAAATCCACTGTTATTGGGCTTTTTTTCCCATGTTATTGTGTGTTTGCTAGGAAGTTCAGAGAATGTGATTGTATTCCTGTGCTCTTTTAAAGGCTAGCAAGGTGATTGTGGAGTTAATTTTCTGAAGTTATTGTTTGCATTTAAGACAGTCATACATTTTTTTATTCTGCTAATAAAGTAACAAATGGCAGAAAGAAACTTTTTTGCTGTTACTTACTTATTCCTATCTTTTATATAATCTATTGATGAATACACTAACAAATATTTTAGTGCAGCAAAAGCATGGGAAATAATGTTATAAAGAGAGAATCACGTTTATGATGTGATAAATTCATTGCAAAATCCATACCAATTAATCTTTCTTAGCAAGTTTCCACTATTTGTGTATGAAATTGAAACTGTAAAAAAAAAAAATTTAAACACCACATTCTTGATGCTTCCTGAAACCTACACAAACTATGAAACAAATTAATGGACTTCTCAAGAAATTAATTTAGTTCTGAATTCAAGTATAATTACTTATTTTTCATTAATCTTTAATTCCTGAGCTGTCCACCCTAAGCTTTCATAGGTATCAACAGTATGGTCTTTTCCTTTGCAGCAAATATAACCATTGGCTTCCCTACAATGATTTTTGTCAAATTGTAGATGGCATGAAATAAATTAGTGCAGTGTCAACAGAAGAACTGCTAGTGCTAAATCACTGGGTGTGATTTAGTCATTCTTGGTACAGCTTTAGTTTTTTTGGTGCACTGTAGGCTGCCTCAAAACTTGCATGCCTTACGCAGTTCCTTAGGTGCTGCAGGCACTTTAGGTGCCTTGTGGCAGAGTTTAAGTCCAGTTTGCCATATAACTGGTGAATAAGTTTACACTGTCTGAAATTGGATTTTGTAGAGGGGTGTGCTGTCCTTGATGCTTCTGATCAACTGCTTCTCACGTGATCATCCACTGATAGCCGTGGAAAAATGTCCCTTTCTGTGGTATTGACCTTCACTGCCAACAGGCTTGTGTTTCAGAGTAACAGGAACAGCCATATGCTAATAATGTTGTGTAGTTAATTCATTACTTTTCTAACAAATTATATGCTATTTTTGAGCAGCAAAGCTATAACAGTTTCACTGTGAATGCCATTACTGTCCATGTAGTTGGCACTGCTCCTGAAACCTGTGTTTAGTTGCCTGAAGTGTCACTTTGTTAACTTGTTTCTGCTCTTTAAAAGAACCAGAGTGCATTTAAAAAAAAAACAAAACAACAAAGGCTGTGGCAGTACTTCATACTAAATCTTAAACTGTATTATTTTGAGAATATCTGTTAATCTGCAGAAGACCCTTTTATGTTCTTAACTGTGTTTGGATAAATGGTTATTATCAAACTTTAATGTGTTCTGCTTTTATTAGAATCTTTAGGCAAAGGATATGCTGTTGCTTGTACCCAAGAAGGAGAAGAGAAAAAGGAAACTTCTGGTTCATCTGGCACTAGAGGAAGTAGGAGGAAATTGGTTAATACTACTCCTACAAGAAGGTCTGCACGAAACACCAAAAGCGAGACTCTGAGTCAATCTCGGATCTCACCTCGATCAAGCAGTTCTGCTTGCAGTGCCTCTGACGGCAATAACCCATCCCTGAATAAAACTCATTCAGAACCAGAGAAGGCTCCTCCAAAACGCAAGTCTAAAAGAGCAGTTAAACAACAAACACCTGTGGTGAAAAAGAAACTGAGAAGTTCTGCACGTTCTGAAAAATCGCCCAGTGGCTCTGTGGAAGATGATGATGTTGCTGAGTCTGAAGCAGTTCTAACGTTAGATAAAGACCATCAATCAGATATTGAAAGCAGCAATGCAAGCCTTGCACAGAAGAATAATGGGGAGACAGAATCTGCTAATGGATTGGAAAGCTGTAGTGAACATGCAGAAACTGAGGAAACTACAGGAGAATGCAACCAAGATGAAGATACTTCAGGCAATGTGGATTTAAGTTTTTCTGTCCAAGAACCTCCAATACTAACTTTAGGAGGTGAAAGTCAGGAATCTGAAGTAAAAGGTATTACTGAAAGAAAAGTAGATCTTACTGATCAAGACATTTGTGAAAATTCTCTTGAACGAACAGAAACAGTAGCTAGTCCCAAAGATGACATATGTGACCATACAACTTTTGAAAAAGTAAATCAGACGTCATGTAGTCCTCAAAATGAATCAGTGGAAAATGTAGAAACTTTGACAACAGTAGATCAACCCATAGCTAGTCAAGAAAATGAATCGTTGGAACACCTAGAACCTTTGGGAAAAGATCATTCGTCAGAGAGCCCCAGAAGAGAATTGTCTGATCATCCCAAAGTCATGGAAATAGCTAATTCTGAGACTGAACTAAAACCAGTAGTAGACTGTGCAAGTCTGAAGACTCTTCAAGATGAAGAACAAGATATGCTAATACACAGTATTTCTGTGGACAGTACATCAGAACAATCCTTAAAAGAGAACGCCATTTCAGAAAGTGAAGAGGGTGGAACTTCAGAATCACCCCAGGTAAATGCTGAACATAAACGTTTTGGTGAAGATAACAATGAAATGATAGCAATGGATTGCGACTCATTTTGCAGTGACCAGAATGAACCTCAGATTGAGCAGTTACCACCAGCTGAAAGTACAGAGCAAGGAGAAGTGAATTCCTTACAGTGTGATGTGGGAAACTGTGCATCAATTTCTGATGAAAAAGATGAAGCTATTCCTCAAGAAAGAGAGTGCCAACCAGAACTCAAAAAAGAGAAAAAGACTCGAACTAGAAGATCTAGGTTTCATTCTCCATCAACAACTTGGTCTCCTTCTAGGAGAGAGGGCAGGAAATCTCAATCACCATCCCCTAAAAGGGATATGAACAGAGAAAGGAGCTCACGATCACCCAAGAAGGAAACTGTGAGGGAGGGAAGGAGGTCATTATCTTATTCTCCAAAGAGAGAAACACTCAGAGATGAGAAAAAAACACCATCTCAATCTCCCAAAAGGGAAACTGTCAGGGAAAGCAGGAGATCATCTTCTCGGTCAAGAACTAAGGATTCATCTCCAAGGCAAAAATCTAGGTCTCGAAGCAGTGATAGAGATTGTCAAAGAAGAGATCATGACAGAGAAAGAAGAAATAGAAGGTGGTCTAGGTCACGGTCTAGGTCAAGATCACGATCTAGGACAAGAAGTAAAGGTTCTTCATTCTCTAGAAGTGAGAGGGAAAGTCATTCACCTCGATGGAAAGAGAGATGGACAAATGACAGCTGGAGGAGTCCCAGAAAAAATGATCGATACAGGAGAAATGATCAAGAGAAACAAAATGAAAATCTTAAAAGAGAGAAGGACAGTACAGAAAAAAGCAACGATGATCATTGTTCTTCAGACAAGCAGAGGAATGATTGTCCAGACTGGGTAATGGAAAGAATAAACTCTGGTCCTGAAGTCAGGAACAGAGAGAGAGAGAAACCACATTGGGAAGACAGCAGGCATGATAATTCAGGACAATCTTGGAATAAAAACTTTGGTTCAGGTTGGATTCCGAATCGAGGGAGAGGTCAGCGTGGACGAGGTGGGCGTGGGCGAGGTGGTTTCATGTATGGAGACCAGAGTGAAAATCACTGGCAAAACAGGAAACCTCTCTCAGGGAACTCAGATGGTCCTGGGAACGAAGCTTCAAGGTTCTCAGAACATCAGACCTACAAGCGTAAGAATGAACAAGATTATTCGTTCGATACACCTGCTGACAGATCTGGGTGGACATCTGCATCCAGCTGGGCTGTAAGAAAGACTTTACCTGCTGATGTGCAGAATTATTATTTGAGAAGGGGACGCAATTCATCAAGCCCACAGTCTGGATGGGGAATGAGACAAGAAGAGGAGACACCTGAACAAGGTATTAATGGTTTTGAAGTGTAGTAACTTAGTCACAGTTGCAGTAGCTGAGCCAAGTCCTAGTCACGTGGTCCTGTCTCGAGCTGATTAGTTTTTCAAAACTATTTGGGGTGAATCCAAGTCTTTTTGCAATATGGAGGGGTTAAGGTGTGGAGTTTGAGGATTTCTTATGTTTTGATGGCTTCTTGATTTTTCTTAAAGTCTGGGTTTAAGGATTTCGCATCTGAAGAGTGTTGCTCAGGTAAATGGATTTGGCTGAAGAGAAAGCATTTCCTCTTCATGGTTACTTTTAGCATCTACACAACTTTTAAAAAGGGTAATTATTTCCAAGAAGACTTGAATTTGCCTGCAAACCCACACGGCGGATTTTAGAGATGACAAATCTCTGTGTTGATGTTTATCTTGCTCCTTGATAAGCATGGACCTCTTTAAATGCTTAAAAAAATCTAGGGAAATTTATAAATGCAAACCCAGTTCTTTTACTCTACTTCAGCAGTAAAATTCCTCTAAAACTTCAGTAGAAATCTAAAGGTTTCAAGGTTTTTTGTGTCTAAAAGGTACCTGCCATGACAGAAATAAACTTTTTGATAGAAAGTGAGTTAACTGTAGATGAGATGGATTTTGAATACCTAAGAAGTTATCCACATTAATGCCCTGATACATTAATAATCTTTAAAGACAGATGTGAATTGAATTTAAAAACTAGAAAATTCAGTTTCTGAAGACAACCACACTTGCACTTGCCCTTGTTTTGCCTTTCATTTTTGTCCATTTTTATCCCACATGCCAGCAGTTTTCTCCCTCAGAGACAGCTGCGTCTGTGGCTTAGTTTTGAGGCAATGTTGTCAACCTTCAGTCTGCTGCAGGGAAAACTTATCAAACCTGTAATTGAAAGCATTTTGTGATTTACAGACCGTTTCATATAGTTCAGGAACAATCATGCTGTTATTCGCTTTTGAAACCTGAATTCAGCTAAGAATAGTAAACAGTCTTTCATAACTGGATAAGACAGGCTGGGTTGGCATCATGATGTGGTTCTGAATGACCTGGTCCTCCTGAGCAACCTGCTTTTGCTGACCCTGCTTGAGCAGAGGACTGGGCAATCTTAATAGGTCCCTTCCAACCTCAGTGATTCTGTTATCCCGTGATCTTTAAAAATGAGGATTTGGGCTGATGCGTAAGTCCCTGTGAATTAGATGACAGGGTTCCTCAAGGAAGGGATTCTCAGGGAAGGATGTCTGAATTATAGCCCACCAGTCATTTCTCCAAACTAATTTCTTGACTTCTGGAAGGCCTGATGCTTGTATCTGGATTCTAACTTTTTGACTTGTATTGAAGAGAGAATGGGATACTAAAGTAATTTATTTAAGAAGTGCCACCCCAAGAGGTTATTTTTACTTCTAGGTTTTGCCTATTGTACCATTACAGGGCTTTTGAACAAGTTTTTCTGAATATTAGCACCGCTTAATTGGTTGAGGATGTTTTTTTGTTTAGTGGAAAAAATCCCAGTAGAGTATTTCTGTAATTACCAGAAATGCACAGTGAGTGTGTGTGAATCAAGGGAAAGGAGAGCAGAGAATTGCCTATGTGATAATGTATGACTAACCTGCAATTGCAGAAGCTGGATAAATTATGTTGTCTTCCTGCTCTTTGGTGAAAAATTGCAGTTTCATTGTGGTGAAATAATTTATGGGAACAAGTAGAGAAAACAGAAATTCAAAATGCAGGCTGCCATAGTAACCTGAACTTTTTAAACTTGGAAAACTAGCATTTGGCTCCATGATGTGTGGTGAGTGCTGTGTAATAATGTAATGCAATACCTTGAAAAGACTCATAGTATATAAAGCTTTTTAATGAAGAGTTTAGACACCTGGGTCCCCTTTTGCTTTATGAAGTACAGAACTTCTACTTTTATATGCTGTCTGTTTTTGATTTTGATAGATCCAAACCCCAAAGACCAAGGCAACCAGCAAAATGAAGGTTCTCAGTTACCAATAAATATGATGCAGCAACAAATGAATGTAATGCCACAAGTGAATGCACAGCACCAACCTATGAGTATCTTCCCGTATCCAGTGGGTGTCCATCCTCCCTTGATGAATATGCAACGAAATCCTTTCAACATCCACCCTCCAATGCCCATGCATCTCCCTGCTGGAGTGCCTCTCATACAGGTAGCTGCTCCCACAAATATTTCTCAGGGATTACCTCCGCCTCCACCTCCACCCCCACCATCTCAGCAAGTCAGCTACATTGCATCACAGCAAGATGGAAAACAATTGCAGGTATGCTTTACCAGAAGCCATGATGGCAAGAGCAGTAGTGAAATACTGTCAGTTAAGGGTTTCTTATCTTGAATACCATAGTCTTGATAAATATATACTTGCAGTTTCTTTCTCTCTTGCCTGTTTTCTGCCACCACACACCAAATTTGAAGTGGAAGTGTCCATAAGCATATGGTTTGTTTTGGGACTGTAGCTTTTAAATAATAAGACACACCACCATAACTGGCTTGCTGTGATAGCGAGGTGTTCCAGCTGGTAATGGAACACTGAAGAAATTCATCACTGTTGTCCATTACCTTTTTCTTCTTAGAAGTGCACTGTTTCCAAAACTAGATTTTCCCCTTCCAAACCTGATTTTTAAGCATTAGGAAATGCTTGAATCCCCTTTCAGCAAGATGTAGGAAGTGACCTAAACTTCTGCGTTACAGTTCTCATCCCATGGGATCTATCAGCAGAGGAAAATTACCGAGTACTGCATGGCAGCCATTTGTTCCACACTTCCATTCTCCAGCTGTCACTATCTCAGCTGCTTTCCCACACATACATTTTCTATCCTGTTTAATCTTTTTAGCCTTTTTGTTGATGATTTCCAAGTCTTCTTTGGTGTTTTGTACTTCCTCCCTCTTGCCTGATTCTCCTGGGTTTGCATGCCCTGTTTGAGACCGAACTCCCACTGTATTTCTCCAGTTTCAGAAACATTCTGCCATGCTTGGGGCAGGTCAGACCACTTTTTCATGCCTTTCAAGATATCTTAAAACCACCTTTGTGTATGTATCCTCCTGTACCCAGCTGTTTATATTAAGAGATTTTATATCAAGGGAAGGAATACAAATAACTTGGAGGAGAACGCGTGGCCTTGTGAGAAGATGTAACACTGCACTTGTGATAAGTAAAGGGCTCTTCAGGGATTGACTGGGGTTTGTGCTTTTCTCTTGTTGCTGCCTGTCCTAACCTAAAACGCTTTCCCCTGCATTCCAGGTTGAAAAAGTGATATTCTAGAAAAAATGATTTCTAACCCTCTGTTTTCATGCATCATCTCTAAAGATTTGAAGTGAACTGATGAATGGCCTACGTTGTTCACACTTTCCACTGCTGTTATCTGTTCATGAATTAGAACAAGGCGAGATAAGTGCTGTCAGAAACAGAGTGGGGTTACAGGCCATATGAAATGCTTTATTACACTGCAAGGTAAACCAGCAAGTTATTGCTGGAACTGAATGCTGGTAGATTGATTTGACTAATGCTTGCTGTCTGTAATTAAAATATTTTCGTTTTAAAATTGGAAATCCAGTAGGTTTAACCTCCAGAAGTGTAAGAAGTCAGAACGTAGGCTACAAACCTCTGAAATTACTATCTAGTGCAGCAATAAATATGTTTCTATAAAGATTGTGTATGGCTGCAAAACAGTTACTTGTTGTAAAGCCTCTCTTATGTTTGTTGCTCTTAAACTGCTTTTGTGGAATGGTGTCCATGAACCTGAATGCTTTTGGGAGCTGCTGCTGCTTTTTTCTCTTGAGTTTTCATTCCACAAGTCCTCAGTGGTAGCACAATAGAAATGACTGAATACAGCAGGACTCCACCTGTCCTTCCTGTTGAAAGAAAAACTAAGAGACTGCACTGGTGAGCATGAGCACGCTGATTATAACAGCTCCATTTCTGTGTGCTTTCCAAAGAGCTCAAATTCCTATTTCATTATTTTTCATCTGGATAAATGCAGATGTGTAAAAAGTAATGGTTGATTACCTGCAAAAAAGCAGCATTTAGTGTGGCCTACCAGAAACGTGTTGGGAGGATGCATTCTGGGCTTTTGCTAAAAATGGCCTCTATCTGAAGTCTGAGAGCTTCGTTATTTCCCAGTTCCCGTGTATCTGCAATGCCTGCAGGAATGCAAGTGTGGTTTCAGGTATCTTTTTGCTTTTGTGTTTCAGTGCTGATTTTTTTTTTAAAAAAGTTAATCTGATTTACAAAACAGGTCTGTGATAAATAGAGAGATTCTGCAGCCATAAACTTGCTTCCCCCCCCTGCTGTGGTAACACCCTCCACACCTGTTTGCAGGGTACTTTATCACTGGGATCAGATCAAGTATCTGGCAGCCACAGCAGTGATATGGAGCAGGCTTCACTTCTCAAGCTCTTTTTTTTTTTTGTCTTTTGAGTGACTCTAATGTAATGTGTGTAGCTTCCATAATAATGGACAGTGTGGAAATTAGGTAATGAACCAAAGCATGTAGTATTCGTGCTCTTTCTATAGCAGCTGAGACTCCTAGAAAGGCACGTTGCCATATGGAAGAATAACAACAATATTAACTACTGATAACTTTTTTAAACAGGGTATTCCAAATGCTGCTCATGTAAGTAATAACATGAGTGTTCCAGCCTTGCCTGCTCCAGCAGCAGTCCTGGGAAACATGGGAACAGTTCAGGGACCAAGTTCGGGTAATGCAACATCATCGGGTCACATCAAGAGCTGTAATGCAGCTGTAAAATTGGGAGACAACAAAGCAAGTGTAACAGTGGAAGCCAGTGCAGATAGCTCGAAGAAGGACCAGGCAAGTTCAAAGCTCAGCATATATTTATATATACACTGTTCTACATATTTATATTAAAATATATAAATTTTAATATTTTTTATATAAAATTATTTATATAGAATTATGTATAAATGATGTAAAATTGTGTATAAATTTTGATATACTACAAAATAGCAAGTTATGACAATAATCCTTCAGTGTAATATACTCGACACCATCGTGTGTGTAATGTTTTTTGTGGTGTCTGTAGGACACAGACTGCCAAGCTGACTCCTTTTAATGTAGTCTTCCTTAAAGCAGCACTATTACAAGTATTACTTTGATTGCTGTGGGGCAACATTCAGTTCTCAGCAGACCACAGGCATCTCCCTTGAGAGCTGAAATGTGGGCAAGGGGAACAGGATTGTCTAGTCTTCTGTAACTTTTTTCCTGTGAAGTTTTAAATTGTGATTGATAAAGATACATAAGCAGGGGGTGAAAAATAACACTCAGGTTTGTTTTCTCATCAGAAATTGTTAATTCAAGAAAAAGCGGCACAAGAGGTCAAACTAGCTATTAAACCTTTCTACCAAAATAAAGACATCACTAAGGAAGAATATAAAGAAATTGTGCGGAAAGCTGTAGATAAAGTAAGTTGGTCTGGTAATCCGAGATGCATACAGTTCAACTGAGGCAGGGTTGGGGGTGGATTTCTTGTTCTTGGGAACAACTGGTAGTTGATGGAAAGGGGGAACGGGAGAAACAAAAATACCTTCAGTCTTCCTCCATCCAGCAGAGCTTTCTTGGCTCCTCAAAACAGAACTCAGTTGTTGTGTGGAAAAGTTGAATGGGAATTCAGAATTTTTTCGGAAGCCATCAGAAGGTATTAGGAGTTCTTAAATATGTTAAGCCTAGGATGAAGAAATCTGGGGTGTTGGAGAAATGAAAAATAATGTGGAATTGTTGCAAATCAACAGAAATGTTTCAAGTGGTTTTTTGTTTTCTTTTTCCTTTAAAACTGTTGTAGGTTTGTCATAGCAAGAGTGGAGAAGTTAATTCTGCAAAAGTGGCAAATCTAGTGAAAGCCTATGTAGACAAATACAAACATTCACGGAAGAAAAATCCCGAAGAGGCAGTTTCCTGTGAAAGGAAATAGAATATGTTTTCATTTTTTTTTAGTTTTATTCTATCTGCAAAGTGCAATTTCAACATGAACCGCTAACTGAAAATTGTACATGACAGTGATTTGAATTTGGTTTTGATAAAATTATTTTTCAAGGTAGTATATAATGTTTTGTTCTAAAGAAATATAGATCTGCAGGGCAACTTCTTTATTCCTTTTTAAAAACAGATGTCTAAAAAGAATAAAGGTGTAAAGAAGAATCATTAGGAATGTACGATTGTGTGGATACTTAGATGTATAGCATTTTGACTTGAATAACAGTTCATTAAATTAGAAACTTCTGAGTACATTGGGTTTGGAACAGGTATGTACAGTACATGTAATCAGTCAGATTAAAGTAAATTTTTTCTTTTGATTGCTCCCTTATTATAGCAAAGATAAAATAATTAATTGCCTTGACAAATATTTCTAGCGTTAACTGGACAGGCTGAATGCAGGGGTCACAATGTGTATATTAAAAAGGCACATGGAGTTGTCTGAACACAAGAACTGTTTAGATTTTAAAAAGAAATATCATAAACAGTAAAACATGGTGCCCAAAAGCATGGATGCTGCACATCTGTTGTAACACCAAATAAAAATTATGCTGCTTGGTATTGTTTGTGATGTTTTTCAATTTGTTTTCAAGATAGTGGGATAACTTGAATATTTTTTATGTGCTGAAAACCCTCAATCACCACAAACTGACCACCTCTGTTCACATCTAACCCTGCCCTTAGCTAGTAGGGAATTAGTGTACTACAGCTGGATCTTCAGAAACAGAAACCAGCTTCTTTTTCAAGTAAAATCAAGAAAGCTGTAATTCGTTATTAGGCTCCCAGTTGTGCCAGTTTTAACTGCATAATGCTTTTCCTCATTAATGAGGGAGTGTAGCATGGATCGCCACACTGGTATCGGTGAAGCTGTGCCATTGGAAGTCCTGTGTCTTCCTGCTTCCCCGGGCACTTTTATGTAGGGAGATTACTAGAAGTACCACAAGCATTTCAAAAGCAGATGTGGGGTCATTGAATGTGCTTGGGGAATGATTACACCCAAGGTAAAACCAGTTTTACTGAGCAGCAGCAGGGAGGGTTGCTGAAACGCTGAGATCACTGTGTTCCTTATGGAAAAAACAGCTTGGGGTCCTCCTCCTTTGGGTGAGGAGCTGACATATTTGTTCCCTTACTCTTAGACAGTGCTATTAAAATTTTGTCACTAGCCCTCCAGACGTGCCATGCCATAACCTTTGGTGTTGGCTGAGCCTGGCTTCAGGTCCAGCCCTACGTCTCCTGGCACAAAAGCAGGAATAAACCATTTTGTCAGAAAGTATCAGTCAAGTTTTCTGAGAAATTACCTCTTTGTAGCCAGTAGTTCCCGTAGCCAGTAGTTCCCAAATTACCTGTTCTTGGCAGAAAACAGTCTCATCACCCTGTAAGTAACTTTTGCAGAAACCTGAGGATGAAATAAGGAATATGCACCCCTGTACACACACACATGTGGTTTACAGAGAGAGAGATGTATAAAAATGTGATGTTTGTCATAACAGTTGATCATTTGATTTTAACTATAACTTTCTGCAGACTTACTGAAGCATTTGACTGTCTATATTTATTTTTGTGTGCCTAAATACAAATGCTGTGTAAATTAGAAATAGATATAATACATTTTCTACAGTTAAGCCAGGTTTTAGATTTTTCAAAATACTCAGTTTTACACTGTGGTAGCAAGTTGTAAGATCTCTTGAACTATTTTAAGCTAAAATTGGTTAGCACTTTTTGAAAAATGTAGCAAATTGCTATGTCTATCCTGGTTTATCACGCCATGCGTACTTTATTACATTTTCCTTCTCTGAATTTTTTGATTTTAATTACTTTTTATATGTTTTTTACTCTATACAGTTGAGCCTTGCTATAAAGCTCCTTTCAGGAGTCAGATAAGTGTTGTATGGGGGTTTTTTCCCCTTGTGGAGGAGAGGTGGAAATTGGGTGGGAAGAAATAACAGAGGATTTGAACTGGGAAAAGGCAGTGGTTATTTATTCTTGTTTTGCAGCTCCTGGCTGGAAGAAAAGCTGTCACTGGCTGCCATGTTTTTGGGGCAGTGACTATAGTGATGCTCCACTGTATTTCAGAACCTAATGAAGAATATCAGAGTAGCATGTGATCAATAACTTTATTTTTTACGATTAAATTCTTTGGAACTTATCAGAAAACAAGCAGTTTGTTACAGTTTCTATGCTGAATTAAAAAAATGCATTGCCTTAATCTGTAGACTCTCCTCCTGTTTTTCCCGAAAAGCAGCAAGGTCTCTGCTGGTGCGGCTGCCCGAGAAGGCGAGTACTGCAACCCCATGGCCATGTTTTTGTTAAAGTAGTATGAAAGCTGTATTTCTATTTATTGAAACTCCTTGTACTGAAAAGTCCCAACATGCACTAGCACCGAAGGTGGAGAGGTGGGGACGCTGAGCCGTTTCAGTGCCTCCAGGGTATAGGTAATTCCTTCAATCCAGATTGCCTTGAGGAAAACAATTACAAAACTCTGTACCTTCTGTGAACTTAGGCAAATCAAAAGGGTTTTCTGTTCACTTCTTCCCGTCTCACTGTGCATGCATGTCTCATCCTAAAGATACGAGCACAGTGGCTGTCCAAAGTCCACAGTATGGTGTATGTAGCATATGGCTGGAGTGCTGTCTACTGAAAAAATACTCTAAAATCTAGTTTTGTGTAGTGCTTAACAGTTTCTAATAAATTCTTTTCACTAAGCTGGCAGTGTTTGGTCTTAAATGACTCTGGTTCAAGTGGTTTAATTCAGAAAGCAAAGTGGTTCCTATCACTTCTGTGCACATGCATTTATCTTGTTCTGTGTTGTCTGGACTCCCCCTCCTTTACATCTTATTTGTTTTTAAGTTAGTCTTCAGCCTGCCTTGCCACTCTGCAGGTGCTCTGAGCTGAAAAAACCCAAATGCATGTGGCAAAACGTCCATTTCCCACACAACTTTAGGTACCAGATCTTGAAAATCACTGGGGGGCTTGGGGCATGTGTCCTCATCGGGGGGAAGAAATGGGGCAGAGCTCAGACCAACCAGGCTCTGTCCTACACTCCACACTGATCACAGCAGTGAGCTTTGCTGAAATATCCTTCGGGGAAATTAGCACAGGACAACCTGCCTGGCTGGAGAATGAAATTCCAGGGATCACTTTACTTTCAAAGAGTTTGCTCCACTGTACCTCCATGAGGTATCTCCATAGATAAACAGGCACAGGGGTGAGAGTTATGCAACTATGCTTTTTTTGTTATTACTACATAGTACAGTATTCACATTGATCAGTTCTTGATAAATAGTAGAGACAAGACTGAGGACAACAAAGTAGATAACCACTTTCAATAATGAAGGAGTACTTATTAGATGGAGCAGATTTCAAAATAATGGAGCATCTATGAAAATATTAAAAAAAATTCACTAACCTAGAGATTAGGAAAAAAAAAACACTAAAAGCAGAAATAACCATTTTTGTAAAAGGAGATGAAGCTGTGAGAAGGCCCAGGCTGGGATCCGGAACTTGCCTTAAACTTTTCTCTTACTTTTCCAGTATTACAACTCCCAGACTCACCCACTAACAGTAAAGCTTTCAACCTGTTCTTCATTTTCCCAGGCTGCAGTAAATCCAGGGGATGACAGCAGTGGAGTCAATGCTCATTACACACAGTAAACAATCAAATCCAGAGTGGAATCCAACACAAATTACTGCAGGAGCCAAGCCCAAGGAATTTTGGCAGTACGTTGCCATATAATTAGTCCTGAAGTGTTGCAGAAATTACATCTAAAACCCATTATGAGGAGCATCAATCAAAAATAGCCAGGCATTCCTAGATGCTTTGGTGCAGTAACAGGTGTGATGAAAAAAAAAAAAACAACTCTTGGAAGTCAAAGTTTACCTATAAATTCCAGAGCCTCTTCCAAAAATTCAGGGTTCTTGAGAACTGGGAATGTAGTTTACATGTGGCCTTGTGTCAAGCCCTAAGCTCCCAGGGCAGTTTGTAGAGGGGAATTCAACAACTCTTTAAAGGGTTCTCGTAGCCACAGAGCAGTATTTGGTTCCGGGGAAATACAAAACACACACCTCGCCTTACACGGGTCACGGTGAGGGAATTACGTTTTTGATGTGCCGTGGGTTTACTGTGGGTTTAGCCATAGGTCAGTTGGAGCCCACCAAGGCCAGCAGCGGAACTGGGATGAGGGTCCCTGTCCTAGAGAATGTGTTTCATACTTACTGATTCTCCCTGCCCGAAGGTAAAGACAAGTGGGAATTTGGGTAAAAGAAAAAATTACTGTTTGCCAGGACAGCAAATTCCCTGTGGATGTGCAGGTTCAGACCCCCAAAGAACAAAACCTGCAAATCCTGCAGTTTGCAGGAAATCCATCTACAAGGCATTCAAAGGCCACCTCAGAACAGCTGTCCAACATCACAGGACGCGATAGACATGGTTCATCTTCATCAGATTTTTATTACTCTTATACTGCATTTCTTTTCACCTAAGGTACATCAGCTGTTTTCAAAGGTATGGGCTCAGATTGCTCTCTGGTTGTCACAGACAGCAAGAAGCCAAGACCCAAATGGCAACAATGCTGTGAGGAACAGCCCACTGTGATATAACCAAATGAAAAGGAGCAGGCCATTAAAACCAATACAAAGTGGTTTTGACGTTACAGTAATTTAAGATATTGCCATCTCACCACGAATGAACTGGTAATACCTTAACTCATTATAATCAGCCTTGAATTCTCTGCCATTTAAAAATGATTCATGAACTCAAACCTGTGTGAAATCCCCCTCATGCAAGGGACCTATGCAGCTACACACAACGACCCTGCTCGTGCAGAGCTGCAGCCCCAAGCGCTGCAGGTGAACCCTCTGCCCCACAGAAGGACATGGAGCAACCTTTTGACTCCACAACCTTCAAGTTGGTGCCCATGCCAGGCTCTGCAGCTGCACACACACCTCGACCCAGCAAGTGAAGGGACATCAGCCAGGGGGCTCCCTGCAGCCACCCCTGCAAGGCACACCTGGCAGCCCAGTAAATACCTGGCAGAAAAGGCAGAGGAGGGAGAGAGCACGATGAAAGGATTATGGATATCCCTGGGTATCCCCTTGCTGTTGCATGGCAACAGCAGATGTTCGGCAGTGATGGGAACTGAACTCACACCTCTCTGGGCACTCTGAGGCTTCTCCCTCCAGGCCAGCCCCCTTTGAAGCTTGAACTAATAAGAAATAAAAATGAAAACAATGTATTTTTAGAAGTAATAAAATTATTTGAATCCAGGATCTTGTCTGCCCCAAACTGTAGGTGGGCAGGCAGTAATTAACATCGATGGCTGTGCAACTCAGCTCTGCCATCATGCTCTACAGAAGAAACGCAAGGAACCACATCATCAAGCAAAGCTGAGCATAAATTAAAGGAGAAAAGAGCTGATTTAAAGGTGTACAACTGCAGGGTATTTTCTCCTTCCAGGCAAGGCTTTCAGTGGAGGTTAGACCACAGGCCAATGAAGTGCTCTGTTATTGTGCTGGTAATTTAACAACCTCTAGAGAACTTCGGCTGATGACTGAGGAGTAACATTTACTTTGGCAAGAGATGCTTTTAGCACCAGTACTATACTGCAAAACACTTTAAAAGAAGAAATCTAAGTGTAGATACAAGAGATTTTCCTCATTTTAAAAATCTAGGTAACCTGAAATAGTGTAATACAGTTTTGCTGTGGTTCACCCCAACCCAAGGAGTTTGTCCCATGGTCTCCAGTGAGCATCATCTCACTAGAGCACAGTCGTAAAGAATCTTTGTTGTGATCTGGCTCCACAGCATCTTGAAGATGAGTACATTTTCCATCAGTAGTGAGAAGAGGTGACAGTGAAGTAACTTATAATAAAGAAAATACACAGAGAAATTTTGCAACTACCTGTTTCAAAAAGACTTGTAAGGGTCTTATGCTGCGTATTATGTGCAATATGAAATGCACCTTGCTAGTTGCTCTCTCCCCTTTTAAATTTCAAAAATTGGATTTATCACAAACAACTTGGAGCTGTGAAGAGTTAAGTGGCAGCAACTTTGCATCAAACTCCCCCACATCACTGTTACACTAACAAGTACAAGCTAAGCCATCACACTGCAGTACCTCAGTACCTCACCAAGGTACCTGTGTGAATCCTGCAGCTTTTTGGCAACTGTGTTCTGAAATGGGAGGTATCCTGGAGCAATTGTCCAGGAAGCACT
>NW_020884873.1:37047166-37102969 GCF_003945725.1 Corapipo altera
GCTTGTAAGTTCTTGGAAAAAAACAGAAGCAGCATGCATGGTGCTCACTGGCACAGTAACTAACTACTGCTCCTTTTCCATCAGAAAGAACTTTTCCTACTCAGTACCACAAGCCAGTATTGGTCTATTTACTTACTGAAAGATCTGAAAGTGAGAGGAAAGCTGACTGAGTAATTTATTAGAGTTAACCCAAGTTTGGAGGAAAAACAACAGAGAGGCAGCATGTATGAAACAACAGTATGTCCCTCCACAACTTAAAAAATGTTTGTAAGAGCTCATTCATTCCTTTCTCAAGTTGAGATAAAAAGTACTGCCAATAGGAAGCTGTTTACAGAAGAATTAATTTTCATAGTAATTAGTACTGCTTCAGGGGGAAAAGGGACAGACCCGCTGCAAAGGCTTCTCTCATCTATCTCCAAAAATTTAACCTGTCAAATTTGCCAGACACTTTCAAAAGCCTGGGTCACAAATACTGTCTTTAGGTAAGGTAACATTAAGCACTTATGTGGGGAAGTAAACAGTGCAGAACTGATAGAGAAATTGTACTGTCAATATATTTACTGGGTTTTTTTAAAAGATAGGTAAAGCCTACCTATTTGTTTGATACTGAAAGGAACAGAAACAACATTGCCCATTAATATTAGAAAAATTATACAATGCTTACCTGCGACCACATTCTGAATATTTACCAATATTTTTTAGTATTAAGGCAGCTGTTAATCGGATGTGTTTAGTTATTGGTCCCTCTTTTTCATCCTACAAAAGTAAAGAGAAAAAAAATGTAAAAGCTCTGTAGTTAGTAGCAGGAAACAATATCTAATACTTGATTTAAACAGTACTAACTGTGAAATCTCTGAAGACAAGGTTTCTTGATCCCCTCCTTAATGCCATTAGGGCAGCACTCGGATGATTCACAATGGCCTTCTGTGCTCTGGGAGTAGAGGCAGTACCCCCTGCAGCTGGCTGCCTACATTAGTAAGGAAAGAATTAATAAAAATAAGCTTGGCACTACTTTCTAGAAGATTAAAAACTCTGAAAATTCATTTTACAATTTTTTAACCCATCTGAACAGAGACACAAAGATCCATTAATACTTGGTGCTGATACGTGATTGGCCTTTTGTTTCCCCAGAAATAAATCTTATTTTAAAGCCTTCAGAAGAGTCATAGGTTTTATTTTATGTGAAAAAAACCACTTCTCTCGAAGAAGTCGTGTTCATCACCCATGACATTTGCGATGGAAAAGTAATATATTGTACTAATGACACAGCCACTTCCTCAAGTGTACCAATTTAAAGGACTGTTTTATCAGATAGGCTTTAACAGGAACTACGATACCAGCTATGCAAATGCCATCTGAGATTTGGCCAGAGAACGTCCTTAAAAAACAGCTTTTCAATACTTGACACAGCTCATTGGGACCACTAGACACTAAGACAATATAAAATACATATTAACTGTGATTACTGAGAAGTAATATAAAAGAGCATAATTTAAGCTATGATCTAAGACATAAAACATGTAATTATTAAATCTGATCAAACATTTGTAAAACCAATTACCTGTTACTGCAGCTTTCAGACTTATTGATAAATTAAGCAGGGTATAACAAACATAGCAGAAGCAATTTCTCTTTTTTCAGTATTAACACTGAAGTCAAAGCTCTATTTCATGTAAAACTTCGCAATTACTCATATTATTAGAGTTTAGAATGTGTAAATAGTAATTTCACTTCATGAGCAAGACTCATAATGTCATCCTAAAGAACAATTTGCAGTATTGATGGTGAAAAATACCACCACACTTCAATATTTTGTACAATATTAGTATGCAGTCTCTTAATACCCTACTAGAACCTGGTTAAGAAGTGCAAGTCGTGCTTACTTGCAAAGGTAGCATAAATCAAATGTAAATGTTCTATTTTTTAAAATGAAAGTTAAAATGTAAGATTATTATTTAAGTATCTTATACTTAAAGTGAATATACCAAGAATAAAACCTGAATTCTCTATTCAGAGAGAATTTCTTTATAACCTGAAATTCTAACAGCAAGGAAACCCAGCTAAAAAGTAAGATGTAGTAACAGACCTCTCCTTAAAAACTCTGTCATTCTCCCCTGAATGGAAATAAAATATATAATATCTAGAATAAAATAGATAATATGTAAAATAAATAAAAAAGCTTTATGAAGTAAAAGGGCAGGGGGCTGAATTAAGAAACTGTTGGGTACTGACATGTTTACAAAAGACTGAGTACCACAGTAAAGGAATTATCATGTTCATTTTTGATTTTTGGAACATTTTTGTTTTCCTTTAATTGAGAAGCACAAGGATTCATCAACGGAGGCTGTTCTGAATGTCTCTCTTCAACAGCTATCATACCATATTTAAGAAAGTTGAAGTACTATTGCCTTGATTCTAAAAATATTGAAAAAGGGACAACTGCAATAAATTAGGAAGATATTAAAAGATTATCTTCTCTTTTTAATTTTGGGGAAAAGAAAGAAACTGATAAAAAATTACTGAGACATCAAGTGGATTGAGTTGTGTCTATGGGCAAGTATCTCCTCAAGAACCATCTAGATTTCCTGAATTTCTTTATGTTATCAACTTAACTCCAAACCATACCATTCAAGTTATCATTTAAAGTTATCTCCTGCCCCACTCCCATGGTGCATGAAGAATATTTCTGGTAGCTCACGCTACCACCTTTAATTCAGAGGCAACAAGGAGAAAAAGATCAATCCAAAAAGATTCCAATGCACAAAGCTACAGTGAACATACAGTTAACTTGTAGTGCTACTTGACCTTCCAGAATTTAATATTCAGCTACCTCTGAAAACCAGAAGAGGAAGTGTTAAAATAATAAAACTTAAAAAGCAAGGAAATACAGAATTAAGGTACAAAACCAACACCGTAATGCAGCTTTATTTTGCCTGCCTGATTCTAGCAAAAGCTATTACAGATTTTTTCAAGTGTGTATGGTGCTATGATAGACTGAAATGATGATTAGGGGAATGGGCCCTTGTTTATTATACTGTGTTCCACGTTTTAATTCCAGCACAAATACTGCTGAGGTAGGTCTAAGTTTTACTAAATGGTGAGGGACTAAGTGAAAAAAGTTCACCTAATTTATGCCTAAAAGTTGATGACTTAGGCATGCTTTGTCTCAGTACCAGTTTTTTAAAGATGTTTCAGCTCCATACAAGAGTTTAATGATATGGACTATCAGTGGTGTGATGATACATCTGACAAACTTCTAGGATTCAGCAAAAATTAAGTCAAAACCTTGTAAGACAGTTTTCAGACATGACCATGTAAAACAGTTTGAGGTGAGCTGCTGGAGTGAGCTGGAGTGAGCTGGAGGGTTTTGTCTGACAAGTCATTGATTCTGAAATTATCAAATTATCAGGTCTTGTCTCCCTCATGTAGCTGCTGGATGCTCTTTTCAGTTACACAAACAGAACTCTGTGGTATCACTGGAAGATAACATGGGTTACACACCACATTTAATAAAAATATTCCTGTTTGTTGATTTCTTATTTGGTAAAAGACAGGAGGGGAGAGAGTAAAAGTAACAGAAAGGGAACCTCTGTGACTTTCTAAGAGAGGTAAGTGATAACTGTTTTAAGTGCTCACAGAGAAAGGTCTCATCCCTTCCTTTTGTTCCAGCCCACCTTCTACACTGGTGTTCAACTGACAGTAAGGTAAATGTATTCCACTCATCTGGCAAGCCCACTCTTTTGATTTATGAGTGGGTTTTTTTAAACAAATTGATTTACCATGCAATCTAACAAAAACTAGAGTTAGTTCTCTCACAGTAAGCAATGCACAAATGTGAGAAACAACAAAGGATGTCAGAGAGTCAAAACACAGAATCACGTAAGTTGGAAAACATTTCTAAGATAGAGAGTCTAACCACTAACCACTGCCAAGTGCACCACTAAACCACGTCCCTAAACACCATATCTGCACATCTTTTAAAGACCTAAAACATCCTACTTTGAGCAACAAAGTCCTTATTTCAATTTGTAGTCTGAAATCACATCCTTAGATACTTGTGATATTTCAGTCTCAATATTTCAGCAAGAACTGGTTATGCATAGAAATTCCTACTTTCTGAATCTGACCTAATTAGGGAATTCTGCCTCAGAAGAAGGGGTGTATGAACAGTTTTTCTCCTTTGAGTACTTGTGCCAGTTTTAAAGAAGCCTGTGAGAACACATAGCTACTGGATGTGTTATCTGTGTGATAGAACATTTTGAAAAGGCAGAGTTGAGATCACATCATGCTAGTAGATGGTGTCAGCCCTACACTTCCCACTTACCAAGTATTTAAGACTACTACATTAGCATAATTCTTCATTTTGTGATTTTCTGAGGTCTGAGTGTTGTTCAGTTTAAAGAAACAAGGAACCATAAGTCTGTGTTAAGATGGCTTTTTATATTAAAAAGTAAAAGAACTCTCAAACTGAATTTCTCAGTTTTCATAACTCGACTTCCTCTGCTGCCTCCAGCAGCTTAGTAGCAATTCTACTAGCCACAGAACAAACTGCCAAATTTGTCTGGGACCACGTAATTATATCTTTAGCTTGCAACAAAGCAATTCCAGTCAGTTACTAACAAAGACCTAGTCTTAATACACTTATGTAAGTAACTGAACTCTGAGTAACTCCAATATTAAGATCCCCAAAACCTCACACCAATGGGCCTGTACTCTCCAATATTAATTCCTGATGGCTGAAATCAGTCTGGAAAGAACAGAGCCAAAGCTGATTCCAGATAGCAACACAAAATCAGCAGACTCAGAGGAATCTTTATCCTTTATATCTTGCTTCTTGTTTAAAGGAAAGTTTATTACAAGAGTCCTGGGATCAAATCAGCCCAAATTTAGACCACAGAACTGGAAGGAACGCAGCAAGTTACCAGACAATCCATCTCAGCCATATGACACAGATGAACTTTACACAAAAAGTAACTTTGCATTCGGATTGTAAGCACTTTCCTGTTACAAGAAAAATTATGAAATGCTGTCCAGTTGGAAAAAAAAAGGAGAACATGTTGAGAACAATGTTTATCATAGAGTATTGATCCATATACCTTAAAGGATTACCTTTTGTCTTCAGGATAACTGCATCTCCCACATCAGAATCTATTCCCTCTTTTGTCTATTTTGTCTTACTGTAATGGACCTCAAATTTGATTACTCTTACAGACTCTTATATGTGCAGAGTTTCACCTTATAAGCCAAGTTACAGATACACAAATTCTTCCAATAATTTCTATTTTTCTTATTTTCCCTATTGCTAATGAGGATTGAGTCTCTTACTTATTGGAAGGCTTCTGATTTCCTGCTTGTCCTTGTTCATCTTGCTTTAATCCTGCAAGCAAAGCATCTCTGGAACAGTGCTTATCCTGTTTGGGCAAAAGAGAGACAGTAAGAAAGGTGTGTAGAAATTTACCACGAAATTTTTACTGTTTTCTGAAGTAATACGTGAAAGACAATCTGTACCTGCAAATGGGTAATGAAGGAAAACCTCTGCCGCTGGAAAGGTTCACATCCCTCCCATAAGCACTGCCCTGGGTAGACATCTTTTCCGCCATGTTCGGTTGCTGCATGATAGAAAACCTGTGATGGTGTCTGAAACCACCTACAAAAGGAAGGAGAGAGGAATTTAATTTTTTTCTTTCCCAGTTAATTGGTAAGGCACAAATATCACAAACATTAAATCCATTAAACTTTTTTTTTTTCTGAATTGAGACATGCATTGATAAATAAAAAGATGTAAAATTTTTAAAGAGAAAAACGTGCGCCTATTACCAGTGAGCTACCAATAAATGTCAATATGATTTTGCCAAACCCGACTGAAATATCATGGTTCTGTTTTTCTGCTATACTTCAAAGAAATAATGCATGTTAATTCCAACAGACCCATTCTCTCCAATCAAGCAAAATACACCAATAAACTATGAACAGCTATAGAAGATGAGCTGCATGTATTCATTTTCCCATTCTCCTTCTTTACTGGCAGTCATACTCAGACCTTATTTAAACTTGAATAGGGAAAAAGAGATGTACACCATACATCTTACTTGCTCTCAATACTGCACACTTGGCAAAAGAGACAGACTAAGAGATCAACCTAAATTAATGCTCTTTAGCACTTGAATTCTAAATAATGGGAAAACTGATAGATATCATTTCCTGTGCACAGGATGTGCACAGAAGTTGAAAAATGTCAGTTATGTGACCCTTTTTAACATCTTGAGTTTCAATTTTTGAGTCATAGAATCATAGAATGGTTTTGGTTGGAAGGGACCTCCAAAGGTCATCTAGTCCAACCCTTTTGCCATG
Source organism: Corapipo altera (assembly GCF_003945725.1). Lineage (NCBI taxonomy): Eukaryota > Metazoa > Chordata > Aves > Passeriformes > Pipridae > Corapipo > Corapipo altera. The sequence continues at coordinate 37,053,518 of NW_020884873.1, forward strand.
GGCAGGGACACCTTGCACCAGACCAGGTTGCTCAGAGCCCCATCCAATTCAGCCTTGAATGCTGCCAGGAATGGGGCATCCACTGCTTCTCTGGGCTACCTGTTCCAGTTTTTCACCAAATGAAAATGACTTTCCAAACCAAATGAAAATGACTTTCCAAACCCTCCAACTAAGCACCTTGCCTGCTAACAGTCCCAAAGTAAAGGACAAGAAGCAAATTAGGTGCTTCTACATTGATAGAAAATATGAAGTTGCCCTATGCCTAGCACTCCAATACTCTCAACAGTGTATTACGTGTTTTGTGCATATTTCTATTTGGTGAAAGCACAGGTGTGACACACCTCAACAGTGAGTTCAGCCTGGTAAGGGTTTTCTTCCATTTCTAAGTGGTGGAAAAGTTACAACTCACTGTGAATGCCACCTCAAAATACTGGTGAATTAATAATTCTTAGATCTGTATTTTCGAATTGTCATAGCATCACAGAATCATTTTGGGTTGGAAGGGGATTTTGAAAATCATCAAGTTCCAATCCCTCTGCCTGGGCAAGGACATCTTCAACTAGATCAGGTTGCTCAGAGTCCCATCCAATATGGCCTTTAACACCACCAGGGTTGGGGAAATCACAACATTCCTGAGCAACCTGTTCCAGTGCCTCACCACCCTCACAGTAAAGAATTTTTTCCTAATATCCAACCTAACTGTAGTCCCTTTCAATCTAAACACATTCCCCCTTGTCCTGTCCCTACATGCCCCATCTTTCCTGTAAGTTCTCTTCAGGTATTTGAAGGTCACAGTTAAGTCACCCTGAAGCCTTCTCTGTTCCATGCTGAACAATCCCAATTCTCTCAGCCATTCCTCATAGGAAAGGTGCTCCATCCCTCTGGTTATCTTGGTGTCCCTCCTCTGGACTCACTCCAACAGGTTCAATGTCCTTCCTGTGCTGGAGACGCCAGAGCTGGATGCAGTGCTCCAGGTGGGGTCTCACCAGGGTGGAGTACAAGGGCAGAGTCACCTCCCTCAACCTGCTGGCCACGCTGCTTTTGATGCAGCCCATGATACCACTGGCTTTCTGGGCTGCAAGTGCCCATTGCTGGCTCATGTCCATCCTCTCACCCACCAGCACCCCAAGTCCTTCTCAACAGGGCTGCTCTCAATCTGTTCATCCCCCAGCCTGTATTGATATGGCATCAGCCTAATCCAGGTGCAGCACCTTGCACTTGGTCTTGTTAAACCTCATGAGATTCCCATGGACCCACTTCCCCGGCTTGTCCAGGTCCCTCTGGATGGCATGCCATCCTTCACGTGTGTCAGCAGCACCACTCAGCTTGGTGCCATCTGCAAATCTGCTGAGAGTGCACTTGATCCCTCTATGTCATTAATGAAGATATTAAATATCACTGGTCCCAGTATGGACCCTTGAGGGACACCACTCGGCACTGATGCCCATTGGGACTCTGAGCCCCTGACCACTACCCTCTGGATGTGACCATCCAACCAATTCTTAATCCATCCAAGAGTCAGCTCATCAAATCCATCTCTCTGAATTTATAGAGAAGGGTGTTGGGGGGGCACATCAAAGTCTTTACAGAAGTCTAGACAAATGACATCTGGAGCCCTTCCTTCATCCGCTGATGTAGTTACTCCATCATAGAAAGCCACTGAGTTGGTCAGACAGGATTCTCCCTTGGTGAAGCTCTGCTGGTTGTCTTGAATCACCTCCCTGTTCTCCATGTGCCTTAACATACCACTAGAAGGATCTGTTCTATGATCTTCCCAGGCACATAGGTGAGGCTGACAGGTCAGTAGTTCTCAGGATTGTCCTTTCTTCCCTTCTTTAAGATGGGTACACTATGTTTCTCTTTTTCCAGTCACTCAGGACTTCCCCTGATTGCCATGACTTTTCAAATATCATGGAGAGTGGCTTGGCAACTACATCAGCCAATTCCTTCAGGATTCTAGGATGCATTTCCTCAGGTCCCACAGATGTGTGGATATTTGGGTTCCTCAGGTGGCCATAAACCTGATCTTCACTTACAGTGGGAGGGACTTTGCCTATTTGCTTCTTGCCCTTTAGTTTGACCAGCAGTTTGACCAGAAGCCACGCCAGCCTTCTGCCTTCCTCGTCTGATTTCTTGCTCCTGGGAATCTCTGGCTTTTGCTCTCTATGGAAGACTCCTTTAAAGATCTTCCAGCTCTGTTCCACTCCGTTGTCCCTGAGGGCAGTCTCTCACGGGATCCCACTGACAATCTCCCTAGAGAGCTGGAAGTCAGCAAGTTCAAGAGCCTTGAAGTTCAAGAGCCTGACTTTATTCCCTACCTGACCTATACTCCTCGAGACTGCAAACTCCAACAAGGCATGATCACTGCAACTTAGGCTACCTCCAATCTCACATAGACAATAGATGTGTTATTGTAACATATATCAGATGGTAAAGGAGAATCACTGAATTTCAAGAAGTATGACATAAAAATAGTGAATGATTCCAAGTGTAGGGTTTTTTTATCCTAGATATACCCTAAAATGTATCTCAAGTGTTACAAAATTATGTCCCTTATTTCAACAGAGAAAAAAGGGCCAAAAGTTTCAGCTGTGCACTATTCATTTCAATACGATTAACACAGGTCATCAACACCAACTTAAGGCTTGGACAGAAGAGGTGTAGCTGCTGCCCTTTGGGAAGTTATTACCACCAGCTGTTCTCACACACTTGCTAGACAGATGACACTAGTGCCACAGTCTTACCAAAGGGGAAACTTGTACCCACTTCAGCCACTCTGGTTCACATGCCAGTATTTTAATTTCAGTTAACAAGAAAGTATTCGCGTTAAGATGTTTGACTGAAATTACTGGGCTGAACAGTGCCAAGAGGAGATGACTTCCCATCAGAGACCTACAGCAAGTAGTCAAGGATGAAGCAGCATCTACAACCCACAGCACTCATTTATGGACATGTGTGAGTCAGAACTTCCAGCATACAAACAGCAGACCAGTAAGTCCTTTGACCCAGCCACCTGCTTCCACATCCCACTACTACTCAGCAGTGACCATTATGCAAACATACCTGCAATTGATACCTACGCCTAAGTGTACAGGTACTGTTACCTGAACAATTTAAAGATATCAGAGAGCTAATTTCACCCAGAGACAAGTCTTCATTATAAACTGAATCCTAATGCAATAATCACCTGTAATACAACAAATTACCTTTTGCACAGGCAATAAATACTACTCTCTTTAGAAGCATTCATCTTTTACATGATAGTCAGCCCTTACTGCAGGCTGGGAAGCTGGGAAGCAGAAATACCTGCCTCTTGCTCTTGGTCCAGGTATCCCATAGGAGGAAACGAAAACAAAACGTTTTACATCTGCATTGGCTCAACAGCTGATGTTTCACAGGACAGAAAGTTGTCTTTCCACAATACAGGGGAAGTCAGTATATAAACTTAAGCCTGGTACAAACCTATTTATGAATAATTCCTGGCACAGATGAAACAAATTTCATGGCAGAAGTAAAATCCAAAATACAGTGTAAAACATTTTATTCAACACGGCAAGGCTTTAGAAATATAAAGTCATTTCAGCTATGTTGGCTCATTCACTGTTTAATACATTTAGAATTGTACACGTCAATCACTGATCTGAAGATTCAAATTTAATACCATTTTTCCTTAAAGAACCACCTAACTATAGTAACAAAAAAAAGGCCTAAGTACCGACAATATGGTTCAGTTCAGTCTAGACTCATTTCCCACCTAATTTCTCCATCATTCCGTTCAACCCCTGAACAGATCATTAAACTAGTAGCTGACATGACAGGCAGTGCAGATTCAATAGCACTTTCAATTTACTTTTTAAATACAAAGCAATTCAAGAGCAGACAACTGCCTACCTGTGAAACAGAACAGCAGCTTTTAAATTAAGCTACATACAATTAGCAGCACTTGCAAGAGAGCTGAGGTTCAAAGGAAAACACCAACTTTCTGTTACAGTCTTAAAGCAAAAGTAGTGTGCTGACTGACACCTTTTAGAGTTTTACTTCCACTTGAGATACCAAATCTGAATACATCTGCCAGCGGCCAATCATTGCAACTACTTGCATAATTCAGCCTCATTTCTTGTGGTCTTCAGACACTGCTAAATCTGTGGCGTTTTACATCTTGCTCTACTGTTTCCTAATTCAGTTCTAAAAAAATCCAAACCAAATAAAACACCCACTCACACTGGAATGTTGTTGACTGCAGCAGCCAAATTAGGGGGTAGGAAAGACCATACTATTTTATTTATTTGTATTTATTCTGATTCTCGATAAAATGGTTTTTTAAGGCCTTCACTGCTTTCTGCAATGCATCTTGGAAGGGAAACATAACGCCAACATTTTGTGAGAATTCAAGAACATGCACAGAGAAACAGGTGAAAATGAGTGTTTCAAAGTGTCTCCTGTCCTATCTTTCCAGTTAACTACAAATACCATGAAAAAAACCCCACTGTTCTATCATTCTACTATGATGAAACTGTCCGCCTAATCCTAGGAAAAAGAAAATTGCTAAGCAATCATGAATGAAACCAAGAACTGAATCTGAAGTTCACACAGACTAACAACCCACTCAAAAAATCTTCTTGTTTCCTGCTTAAACAACTCAATAAAAAAACCTAAGATTGAAAGCTATAAATAAAACAGTTACAAGAACAGGTGGCAATTCCAGATTCTTCTTTCTGTCTGTTAAAATCAGGAATACTACAGGAGATTTGATACTCCTGTTTTTAATCAGGCTGTTCAAGGAATATGAACAAACAATATACGTTTGAGGAAAATGCTAACTTAACATTTTGGTTCTCACTTCACCACAGAGAACAACACCTAAGTTGGGACTGAAGTGACTATTCTAAAAGTGACAGACAGCATAAAAACAAGAGCTGTGTGTCACATGAGCTAAATCTATCAATGCAAAAATCTCTGAAGGCTTTTGAAAAGAATCAAACCACCATGAAAAAAAGTAGTACAGGAAGTAACAACGAGAGAAACTAAAGCAACAGAAATATGCTTGAAATAGAGATCAACTCGTAAAATATCGGCCTTGTAGCCCTTAACTTCAGTCTCAGGAAAACCTTCTGCAGTAATATTTTAAGACAGACTACAAAAGACTGATAATGTAAGGTATAAGCAATAAGTATATTGCTCCTTCTCCTGCCTCAAAAATCTGTCTGCACATATTCACATCCTAGTTCACACGTGACATCAGCTTATTCCATGGTCAGATGTCACCTCAACACAACTTAACCTACATAACTTTAGACATGGAAGAAAATTGGTGACCTTATGCTTTGAAACTGCAGTTCGGGAAACTCTTCAAGGTGGTATAAATTGTCAAGGCTTCTGCTTGAAACCACCCCAGCTTTTCATTTCAAGCTCAATACAACCTACTCTTGTACCTACACAGGTGTTAATGCATCTATTATGCAGCCAGTAGAGTATGGTTCTAGGGTTCTATTTATTAGCTGTAAAGGAGGAAACTACAAAGTAAGTAAAGCCTTACATGTATTTCTTACGTAGAGAAGTGTCATCCATCAAAGAAAGAAAAATCACTTTTAAGGTGAAAACAATGCAGTGATCTAAAAACCAACAGACCTCTACAGTACCAGTCAGTCTTCTCTAAAATCTCTGTCTTACACTGACTTAATGATCTTAGAATTATGTTTGAAAGGAATGAAAGAAACAAAAATTACACCTTCAGGGGTCTACATAATAACAGTCCTTCAGTATTCCTGTAATTCTGTTCAAATGCTTCAGTTTTACTATCAGTCCCAAAACATTCAAACTTCTCTATCTTTTCATCCCAACTTTCTGAACTTCCCACCAGCCTTCTGTCAAATCAGTTTGTCTTTATGATCCCTTTGTCTTGTCCTACAATGATGAAGTGTCTCACCCTTGTTCATGCCCATCCTGTATCTTACACAATTTTCCTCACTGTGTTCGGAATGGCTATTTGACAATTGCATTTGTCTCACCAATCTCTGCCCTCACTGGAAACTAAATATATTCAGAAACCTAAGTTATTTTAAAAATCAGTGTCAAGATATACATAATGGTACACAAGTCACATCATGTTTTTATGAGCCTACATCTAAATGTCTTCTAGCTCACTCCTCTTTAAGGACAACAACAGTAAATCAAAAAAAGTCCAATCATTGCTGTCTAGTCTTAAGGCCAAGTTCCTTTTTATTTCCTTTCATGACAATGGTGTCCTGTGGCACACAAATGGTATAATTACTAAAATTAGTCATAAGCTAAATAAGACTTTGACCAGGACACAGAAGTGCAACAGCCTGCTCTTGCAAAACTGGAAACACAAGAAAATGTCAAGACATGATTTGTAACTGGAGTACAGGAACTATTTTTGTAGTTGCAACACGGAGAACAAGTTTCAGAGCTAGGATTTTTTTTTAACTTAACTGCACAACTGTTTTATTTATTACTGAAAAATCAACATACTACAAGAAAGCCACATAATACTAATTTTATGCTCTGAAGTATAATTGAGAGCAGTCAAGTGTCCTGCTATCCCCCACCTCATTCAGTTTCCTCAACATTTTCACTTTATCTTTTCCCCACTGACAAAGTATAAGGTAACTTAAGGAAACAGAACGGATAGAACCTGTAGGATCACCTTCTATATACAAGCATCTGTTACATATTAGTAAAAGGTAAATAAAGGAGCCAGTTACTTTTTACAAGATTGCCACAGACACATGAAGTTCTGTCCAGGTTTTTTCATCTGCTCTGCATGCTGACTTGCTGCAGTGTATGACGGTGGCTGCAAATTGATCTGCTGGCCCGGTACTTGTACTGTTGGTATCGACGTTGCAGGTGTGCTCTGTAGAAAAAGTTAAACCACAGTTTTAAACAGGGCTTATTTCAATACCTGATGTGCAGTTTACTGTTTGCTGAAAGACCTTTTGTTTTACACTGTAATCCACCACAGTTTTTAACACTCTGAACTCTGAATAACCATTAATAGATAAAATACCATGAGGGACATACAACTTTTACACTGTCATATTTATGGTGAAATTTTTAATATTCAAATTAATAAACTTTATGTTCAAACACAGAATTATGACTGTAAGAAATTTCTCAAGGGCAGTAGTGGAGCAGAGGTTAACATTATTTTGCAAAGACTTTGTTTATAATTTAAGAAAAAAAACCATGCAAACTCTACATGTTGCAATATCATCAGCTTAGGGAGTAGTTTTGCTTTCCTATGTAAAAGTAAGATAAAATAATGCTAAACACAGCAGTGAGCCCTGAAACATATAGAACTGCTATATGTTCTTCGATGAAATGGTTTTATGTACTGCATCTGTGGAATTCTTGAACTGCCACACTAATACGCAGCCTCCCTACAGAGCACATAAGAAAAGGTAAACAAACAATACTGAAGAAACAGCATCAATGACCAGTAGGCTCCATCTATGACATACCATTTTATCTATAAAACTTGGCAAATGATATAATTCTTCAGGTTCTTGTAAAACCAGACTGCACACGTACCTTCACACAGAGCACCACATGCCCAGAATGCCTAAACATGCTGTACAACTCGTACACAGTGAAAGAGAAACATTTCAGGAAGGAAAAAGATGCTCCCCTTGCTATGTAACACGACATTACTTTAACACTGAACTAAAACTATCTTTAAAATTACCTACAAATATAAAACCAGAGCAATTTTTTTCCTGAGAAACAGATACAGAACACTGAACTTATCATTTCAGAACAGTGTTTATGTGACAATATTGTTACTCTTTCTTTTTTACTGGAAGGCTCTGGCCAGCAAGATATTTAAAAGGATGATGACAGTAAAAGAATTAAGCTTTTGAATATTATTTAGGAATAAAGACCTAACATGCCTTTCTTCCCTACCGTTTGAAGGAATGTAACACTCTAGAGAGACCAAATAACATTACTTTCAAGTCTATGTTTAAGAACATTATAAAGCAAGCACTTTCAAATGGTGCACAAAATACTCTGTTTAGGCCTTTACAGTTTTGTTACTAATAACTTCAGACTTCTACTACAAAGAAACGAACAGTTAACTGCAACTTCTATAACTTCATTTGTATGTTGATTTTGCATTTTCTTCCTGCTGCTCTTTATTGGCATTGTGGACAACAGTCATACAAGGTATTAAGTTAGTAACTATCACAGATGATACAATGCTAGTAACATGACCAAAGGGACAGCAAAAAGCCCGATCAAAAGCAAAACACTTCCCATTCCAAGCACAAAACATGATAAAAATAAGGCAAAACTCTGCAAAACTTCTGAACACAGCATAACTACTTATGATGCCTGTAATCCATCTGCATATATGAAAAGTTTTAAGAAAAGACTTGAGTCCTTTAGTCATAACTACAAATTATTTTGAACTCAGCAATGATTTTCACCTAAAGACCTCTAAACTATTTTACAGAATGGGTAACCAATCCTTCACAATGTATCTTTTAACAAAAGGTAAACACAAGTGGAACCTTTTAAGACCAATGTCCTTTAAACAGGCATTTTTAAAGTGAAGCTGCAAGTAATTGAATGTTAGCAGTACAGCTTGTTTTGCAGCCTTCACTTGGCATCCCAGTATCAACACATTATGATGGTCTTTATGTGACTTTTTATCCCTGTAGAACTTTTGTCTCCTTTAATGTGCAGAAGTGAAAATGAGTTTACTGAACGAATTCAGTATTTCATTTAATCCTTATCATTCAGTGTGTGGTTCATGTATTATTTACTCCATTCAGAGCAAACCCTGCAATTAATCCAGAATTATGAATTTTCTCAAAGGCTTCTCTGGCAAGGTCTCCAAGTGGTGTTCAAAGGTTTAAATACCATCTAATAGAAAAATTGTTTATTTTAAACAAGAAGATCTGAGATGCACACCACAAAATGTTACATGCTGAAAATGAAAGACCACAGAAAAGGAAACAAATTTTCAGGTCAAAAAGTGAAAATTCAGCTTCCCCTCTGATTTCTACCCCTTTTTTTTTTTTCTCCAGTGAGGAAAAAAGCTGACAAATTGAAAAGAAATACGTAAAATAATTGCTTATGTTTAAATTCTCTTATTATCACTCTACTGTAGTCTTGCTCAAATGTGTACCATTAGGTTGTCACAACTTCAATGTTTTCTTGAAGAGAAACCTGCCTACCAGGTGTGCTCATTATATTTTTAAATCAACACATAGAGCAAAGTTAATTAATTAATTAATTAATGCTTTCCTAGGTTTTTCTTTACAAATGTAAGTTCTACATTCGAACATCTCAGACCTTTCTTCTCTTCATTCAAGAGATCATAAATACTGCTAATTTTTGGTTTCCTTTTCCCTCCTCTATTTTCTTGTACACATTTAGTAATGCATGATACACAGAACATCACTAAAATTAGGTATAGCCTTTGTTTTCCAGAAATATCCCAGAGATATACCTAGACATACTAGTTATGTGCTATTTAGTTTACAGTACAATGATTATGTAAACTCACTTATTTCTTTAACATACAGAACACCACGACAGACATTAAATTTTTCCTAATAAAGATTGAAAAGTCTTTTCCTGTGGCATAAAGATTTCACAAAGTTTCCTTCTCTAGCAAAAAGATTTAATGAACCCAAGTTCCACAACAAAACAAACACTCAGTACTCTAGTACACTTGAAAACATTTCATGACATCTTTTTATAAGCAAATTAGACCTCTCCATGATATGATATGCAACTGCCACCACTTAGCCCTTTTGTCACAGGATCTTGGGACTGAAAGGTAGCTCTACAACAGCAGCATCACATATCTCAGTATGATTTGCACTGAACTCTAAAGTACACAAATACAAGCCCTTAATGCCTGTACAGTCTACTTACAGAACAGATACTACAGCCTACTTTTAATAAGCAGGTGGAGATATATCTAGATTAGGTTGACTAAGATTGAGATATCGGAGGTAGGGTGGAGGTCCAGCCTAGTCATGAAAACTAAGAGTACAGCTAAGAGCTTTCTGCTAACTAGAATGGACTGTTTACAAAGATGCTAATTAATTTTATGCACAGGAACTCCTCTGTTCGGGTACACGAGCTCCCTGTGTGGTAAGAATAACAAACCCTATGGTCTGGGGCCAGAAATGGCCTCCACCCACATTTCACAGAACCAATGGTGCCATTCCCTTTATGCATGAACAGATAACTATTTTATCATGATACCTGCCCATTTTACTTAAAAGGCCTACTCTGCCAACAGCAAGAGAACACACTGCATCCCAGTGTGTAGGGGATTCTGCTGACGTGCAGAGACCTGTGCAGTTTAAAAGCATTAGGTTGCATTTTTTCTCCCATCATTGGTATGCGCACACCCACAGTAAATACATTTAACTCAAACAGTTCATTATTAGCAAAAATATTTTTAAAGTATTACAGGATTTACAGTTTGGTACCAGAAATTTTTTTTTTATCTTATTCATGATAATGAACACATCTATAAAGAGGTAACACATAAGCTGAAAACAAACAGATCAGAATTTGAGTCTGAGGAAGGAGTCAAGTAGATGGGCAGCCAACAAAATAACTGTTCTTTTCTTGTTAGATTACTGAAGTTTATGCCTCCTTGCAACAGTGTGTTTCACAAGTGAAGAGTAATAAAAGTACAGAGATTCCGTATTTCAGTACTTCCAGCTGAGAAACTCATTTGCTCTGTGGCTAGGAATGAATCACACCTCCTGGAGCTACACACCTGCTTTCTGGTGCATAGTAATTCTCAGCTTCCCAACCAACAAAGAGCAGGAGCAAGTAGTCAAGGCCACACAGATTTTGCACCTAAATTTCAACACAAGCATGTTTTTCAAGTGGATAGCCTAAGAGAAATGGGTGGGCATTGTTTATGAGGGGATGACAGTGATGAGCAGGAAAGTCATTACTTTAAAAGCCAGATAAGGCAATTTAAATCAGATATGTTCAGTTCTAAGAACCTGCATGATATCAGAGCATTCCTTCAAAATATACACCAACTGGGACAAACGAACATGGTAATGTTCAACAGATGTTTTGGAGGCGTTTCAAGAGGAGTAAGAAAAAGTGGAAAAGAAAAGCATACAGATAGGTAATTGCTCATTTATTTTTCAACCACCAGTCTAGCACAAAGCCTCAGGAAAGCAATAAACCAGGAAGAGGGAACACCAAAATAAAATGAAGCCAAGAAAGTAAAGTGCCAGTTCTGTCTCCTCTCAGAGTACATTTCATGAGTAAATTACAAAATATATTAACAAAATTGCAACACTCTGTGTATCATGTATACCTTGTCAGACATAACAAATATACTCATAGCCCATTTTTTAATCAAAATGCAAAATATAAAAAGAAAAATTTTTAAAGTCAGAATACATGTAGTTATTTTTCAATAAGCTTTGCTGAGGTATACAATCAACATGGAATAATCTCAGGTTATACACAGAAGATACCTGTGTCTAACTGGATTTTGATGGCACTTATATGGGCTGTCCCATATACAGCAAGTATGTAATTTTTATTATTTCAGTAGGCCATTTAAATTAACATTCTTCCCCAAGCATAAGTACCAGCCCATTTCAAACTACCATTCGTATGAAAACAAATTTCTCTTAACTTCTACATTCCCTTAAGCATTATTTCATTCTTTTTCTTCCTTTTCTTAATTTTCATTTTGCTGATCCCCTCCTCCTCTATTCATTTGTCCCTCCTTATCTTCAAGCATTTTCCCCTTCTCCCCTCTGCAGTTCACGACAACTAATCTTGATGTAGCTGCATAAAACAATACTGTCTCTTCTGTCCTCAACATCTCTTTTTCTAGTCTTCCTATTTGGTTTCATTTTTATTACAATTTCTTTTCTTCCATCCCTTTCACACTTCACTAAAATACAAGTTGTAGCTTAAAACAAAAATTTAAGATAACAAGCAAACACGTTAAAAGCTTCAGCAGCTATGTAATTTTGCCATAGCTAATATCCCTTTATTCTCTGTCCCTCACCATTTTTCTCCACTGGGTTGTATTTCTAATAAATTTAACAGTGTCTGCAGAAAGAAACATGCACTCCTATTTCTTCTGCAAGACAGATAATATATATTAGGTACTATAGAGGATAAAATAATGCAGATGCTCAAGTGAAAGTGTTCCTTAGCTGCTGCCCTTCCCAAAGTCAGGAACAAGGAAGCTGCTTATCAGACAAGACTCAAAATAGGAGGGAGAAAACAGAAGATTATATGGGGTCTAACCTTAAAAGAAGTCATCACTAAAACTCACACCAAGTTCATGAGAATTTGGCACCATTTTAGTATTTCTGGATGTCTCAAAGGTACTCCTAAAAGCAGACTCGATATTAGAAAGATTTAACATCTGCTTTTCCGGAAAAAGCAATGGCTGCTCAGCAGCTTTGGGAGCTGGCCAGAACAACTTAGATACTGTTCATAGTCCAACACATTCATTTTAAAGAAGTGGCAAAGATCTTTAAAAGTCTTATGCCAAATTATGATATTAACTATATCTGAACCAGAGTACTATAAAATGGGTTCAATTATAAGTCAGTATTTTGCATTGCCATGACAGACATCATTCATAAATATACAGCCATATGGTTAAGACAAATAGCTAATGAATATATTTTTCAACAAGATCAAAACTAATTAACTCCTTTTCTCCATATTTCTGTAATTCTGAAGAAAGGAAGGGCATCCTACAGACAGCAGAATGAGCAAACTTTCAGGGAAGGAGACATTAAACCAAGTTCTCCTCATCTGCAAATTTGTACTGAATGGTAAACCCAGCCAGCAGCATTTTTGTTTGTACAGGCGATGGAAAATGTGGGAACTATTAATGACAGCAATATTAGGGAGAGTGTAAAAAAGAAATCATCAGCAAAGGAAATATTCTCTTTTTTTTTTCTATTTCCCCCCTCTATTATCATGATACATACTATCAAAATCAAATGAAGCAGTTAAATGTAATATTTCACTCTTCTCAAAATTCTTACAGTCTAAGAGTTTAGTAGCTGTTTGAGATGCAACTGCAAACTCCTGTCAGCCACATATCCAGGGAATAAATAAACATAGATAATATTTATTCCATTCCAGAGACATAACCATATCATTCTGTGTGTCAGCCAAATCCTTAGTAAAGCCGTAACAGAAATTCAAACTGTGTAACAGCTAAAGACACTTGGGGTAAAAGCAAGGCATAGTTACTATATCCACACTACATAAAATCAAGCACATTAGTGTCCCCATGCTGCCAACAGACACTTTCATTTTGGTAAAATTGTTTCTAGTAAGAACAAAGATAAATAACATATCAAAGTAATATAGATCTCACTCTAACAAAACCTAACTGAAAAATTAGGAGTGAGTTCGAAGACGTTTTAAGAATGTAACGCTGTAGCAGTTAAAAGAAAGAAGTAGAGAAAGAAAAACAGAAAGGTAACTTGTTAACTGTTAGACCTGATTTTTGACCACCTAGATGAAGGAAAGTTGAAAGCTTTCAAGAGAAACCTAACTTGACACAGGAGAAGTAGCACTAGCCATCACTTGGCACATTTTGAGTTCCAGCTGTTTAAGTCCATAAGGTCTATACCTTCTACTTTGTTGAAGACAAACAAACAAACCCCCAACCAAATAAACAAAAAAGATGATAAGAAATAAAAGCCCTGTTACTCCAAGGTCAAAATGCACAAACATACATTCAGGACTTCACTTCCTCTCTCCGGTCTGTCAGAACTTTAACTGTCAGACCTACCATTCTATTCTCTGTGCTCCTACTCAGGTTAGGAGTGTTTTTGTGGAGAGGTATTTTCTGTCTGTGTACAAAACTAAAATAAATTATAGAGACAAATAATCTCAAACATGATTATTTTTACTTATTAGTAATCATGAAAATGATGGCCATACCTCATTTCTAGTAAAGTGTTGGGAGTAACCATTTCTGAAAGATTAAATGAAGTTTAATCTCAAGGAGATTCTCAAGGGAGAAAAAAAAAAACCAAAAACCCTCTCCAAAGCTTGGCAAAAAAAACACAACACCCCGAAACAATGCTTATTTCATTGATAAAATAAATGTTGCAAATATTTTATAATAAATGAATGTAAATATTCCAACAATTTACGAAACAATACTTTCTATAGTGAAAGCAGTGAATCCACAAAGCAAGTCTTTGAAGATTGCCTTTAAATGCAAGAACTTCAACTCATTTCAGCAAGTCAAATGCAGGTGTGGTGATTAACTTCAAAAAACCATATTCACCCCTCCATAGTGACCAAGAATTAAGTGCAGAACAGTACTGACATTTTTACAAGACTATCCAGCAAATCACGGTTGTTTTCAGAACAGTTAATCCTTAAGGGAAGAAACAGTGAGCAGAAGTTCTCTCCTCACTGCATATTATCAAGCTACAAATTTTAAATTCCACTATTGTCACTGATATAGAAGAAGTATGTAAACTGTTAGAACTTTAGTCTGTGAAGAACAGAAAGCACAATTTTCTGAATATTTTAAATACTATGCAAGAGGTATTGACCGAGTTCACATTTTCAGCCATGTTATTTCACAGTATTAGCCAGAATCACAGTCAGAATAAACATAAAAAGAACACCACAACATACCTGTGTGACCATGCTTTGTATATACGTGGTTGGATGCTGCTGCTTTTGTTGAACAGCACTTTCTATTGCTACTTTCGCTACAGTGCTTGGATCCGCTCCAGCTGGCACAGCAACCATAGTTGCACTGCAACCAGCATTGTTGGGGTCACTGATTGTAACAATTCTAACTCCTACTTTATTTGGAATTCCTGGAACAGTTTCCCTGTCATTATCCTCTGCTGGCCTCTTTGCAGTTTTGCATTCTGCTGTGCCATTAGTAGACCGAACTTCGGAGGACAGGGTAGACTGGGACACTCTAGGTCCTGAGTGTGGAACTGCTATGATTTGATGCCCCTGTATAACAGAGGCTGTAGATTGTGGTGAGACAACTACACTTGGGCGTTGCTGAGGCACATCTGAATTCAAACTTGAAGCTAGAGGTCCATTAGGTAAATCAGTGTTGGTACCACTAAGTTGCTGGGTTAACAGTTTTGCAGCCTCCTGTGTACCGCTTACAATAGGTGAACTACTCAAAGTGAATACAGGCCCGTTAGAAATTCTTTCCCCTTGATCACCTTTGGCAGTATCTTGCTGCGTGGCATCCAAATTCCCTTGTTGTTCCACTGAAGATATCTCACCATTTCCTACATGATTGGAAGTTTTGTGATTTGGAATGTTTTTGCTCAAATGAGTACAATCTCCTTTATCAAAATCACAGATTCCATTAACTAGGGGCTTCTTCAAATCACTTTTAATTTCCTGTGTGTCCGTTTGTTCAAAGTTCTGCTTTCCAGGAGCTCCGTTCTCACCCATTTCTAATGATGGCCCATTACTGACTTGTGAGCACTGATTGGCCTCATTCTGTGTTTTCCCTGAGTTAGAAGGAGGTAGACTGGAGTCACTATACTTTCTCCCATTTAAAAGACTTCCCACCTGCATTTCATTTTCTTTTGCATCCCCATTGCTGGTGTTTGCAGCTCCTCTTCGGCAGGAAGGATTCTCCATTACTTCAATTTTACGTTCATGAATGTGTAAACCTGTTGCTTCCTTTGCTTCTTCCTCCTTTTGGCAAATTATTTTATCACCTTTGAATGGGGGAGCAGCAGTACACGGTGATTGTCCAGCTGAAGGTGCTTGAGTAGTTGGAAGTGTTTGCACCTGTAGCCCAACTCCTGTCTGTGCTCCACTCACTGCAATTCCTGCTGGAGCAATGATTTGAGTTGTGTTTCCCTGACTCACAGTTGCAGTAGCAAAACTCGTATTTGGCACAACTGTTATCGTAACCTGGTTGCCAGTAGTCCCTTGGAAAATAGTTGCTGGGCTGTTTGAGATCAACTGGCCTGGCAATATCTGTAAATTAGAAATGGGTACTGTTTGCATGGCCCCTTGGGGTGGGATCGCACCCGGGACCAGCTGAACATTTTGCTGTCCAACTAGCAGCTGTTGAGCTGTAGACTGTCCTTGGACTCCAAAGCCTGGTGCCTGGTTATTGGCCATCTGATAAACCACCTGAGGGCTAGGAGCTCTTGCATTGTTAGGTGGAGGAATCTGTGGAGCTGGGAGTATAAGTTTTCCCCCTGGAGTTGAGGGGCCTCTTTTCGGAAGAAGCAGTTGTTTTATCAGGCTAGACTCACCAGAGTTGGGCTGGCCAACTCCTGGATTAGCTTGTTGGGACTGAACCTGCATTTGCATCGGTTGTTGTACCTGTACCTGCTGCTGCGACGATGCTGGTGAATGTTGCTGCTGCTGCTGCCTCTTTACAGAAAGCATCTGGCTAACAGTAGGAGGGGGTCCTTGTGACTGAGGAGTGGTAGATGAAGATGACATAACTGTAGGGACTTGATTATTTGCAACTGGACCTGGGGATGGTGAAGATGATGGAGTAATGCTTGGCTGTCCAGCCAACTGGACAGTCTGACCAGCAGGAATAGAAGCTGGATTAGCAAGCACAATCTGATGAATGGCTGGTGCATATGTCTGACCTTGCTGAGCTGGCTGGCTTACGATCACTACACTTTGCTGGGACGGTGGCGGAGGCTGCTGCTGTGGCTGCTGTACAGCAGATGAACCTTGCTGAGACGGCAGAGGTTTTGGTGCAATATTCTGAAACCCTACTCTAGATGTTGGTGGGTTTTGGACACCTGCGATTGTAACTACCTGCCCAGCTGCTACTTGGAAATTCTGAACTGTGGTGGCAGAAACAATGTTAGATGCAGAGGTTGTGACGTACTGCTGTGGTGCTATGATGACTGTATCTTGTTGCTGGTTACCCGCAGAAGACTGCTGAGATGATGTTTGCCCAGGCTGCGATGATGTGCTAATTAGCTGCTGACCCTGTGAAACTGCTGAACTGCATGCTGGTAGGTTTTGTACTCTGCCAAATATATGACCCTGAGGTACAGCTTGCTGAATTACCGTAACAGGAGTGCCTGAAGGTATCTGTCCTGGTACCACTGCGTGCAGTGGAGACTGTTGTTGAATTACAGGTTGGTGGTGAAGCAACGTCTGAGAACCCACAACAGTAACAGACGGCTGTTGACCTGTAGTGCTGTGATTTTGATTAGAAGCTCCTCCCACAGCAATAGTAACAGGAACTGCAGACTGAGGAACAGAGCTCTGTATTACTGCAGCCTTCACTACTTCACAGGATATTGGACCTTTATTCTGAATAACAGTCATTGGAGCATTTTGTTGTGTATGAATAGAAGGATTTTGTGGAATTCTAGAAACAGTCTGTGCCACAGTATGAACACCTTGAATTGGGAAAGACATCTGTGTTGCTGTCAAAGTTGAAGACTGGTTAATAGGGGTCCTCTGATAGTGATTTCCTACACTCGGTAGCCCATGTGGGATTCCTGTTGAAATAAAACACAGTAAAAGTTTCAAAGCAGAAACTACTTCAAAACACATTAACATAACAAATTTTTAAAAATCCAAGGCTTGAAATTGCAGTTCTTTATGAAGTCATTTGTCTTCTCAGCTATACTGCATCTGAGTTAATGATGCAGTAACAACGGTTTGTCTGCTGACTGGCAAGTTTATGGGTTACACACCAAACACTAGAACGGCATGCAAGTATATACTGCAATACTATTCCCAACATTACTGAATAAACTCAATCAAAACATGGGGCAGCAGCTTCCAACTCTTTCAAACTATTTTCAAAATCTTTTGGCTTTTATTACAGTTTCAGAGTCAATTAAATACTTTATATATATTAATTTAAAAACCTGCTGGCAAAGGAGACGAAGACACATCAGGAACTGAATCAACCCGGACAACTGGGGTAGACGACGTTGGTGGCTGCTGATAGTACATCTGAATGGGAAGTGGTATAGCTCTCCTTTTCACTCCTACCACGTGTATATGTGCTTGACCATTGTTACTTGGATCTTCCACTCTCTTCACTGTATGATTTGGAAAGACAGTTCTGCCAAAAACAACATAAGTCTCTGTTAATAAATAATAACTCAACTCTCTTGCAATGT
The DNA here is from genome assembly GCF_003945725.1 of Corapipo altera. Classification (NCBI taxonomy): domain Eukaryota; kingdom Metazoa; phylum Chordata; class Aves; order Passeriformes; family Pipridae; genus Corapipo; species Corapipo altera. Next base: position 37,071,643 of record NW_020884873.1, read on the forward strand.
TTTTGTTTTGGTTAACTGGTCTTGTGTGCACAGTAACTGCTACATTATGTACAGGTAAGCCTGCATCTTTGCAACCCAGCAGGATTTTCCAATAGCATGTAAGTATTCATAACTGAGGACTAGCAGGTTCACCAGATGGCCAAGATTTCATACAAACTAAGTGAACAAAACCTAAAAAAACTACTTTGGAAGAAGACTATATGCAGAGAAGAAACCCTATCAAAGGTTCTGAAACAGAATGAAACAAAATTAAATGAACTCTAAACATTTCTTTCAATCAAAATTCCAAAACTGAATGCCTTACAACTCAGATCTTTTCTCAAAGAAATCTAAAGCTACACCTTAGTATTGAGCACATACAATTGATTCTTTATTGCTGCATGAATTCTTGTCTTACCGCAGGCATTTATAAAATCCAGTTGATGTTAGGATTCCACCTCGAGCTAATTTACTACAAGTAGAGAGGTATTCAGAATACATTTCTGCTCGAGAGACTGAGCAATCAAGGTTCACCTCAAAATGGGCATTCAACCTGAGGATGAAAAAATAAACTATGAAGCAAAATACAAAAAGAAAATAAAGCAAAATACTTTTAGAAGGGTTGTCAAAACACTTCTGTCTCTATCACAGAGACTTTTGAGATCTGACACAGAAAACAGCATTTTAGTATATTATTTTGTCAAATGTCTGTTCCTTACTTTCTCCTTCTCACTGCTTATGAATAAACACATAGGACCCCTAGTACACGTGGTCAGTTTTACATGCAACATCTTATTTACATACTTATATACATATTATTTATGCAAAATAGTCTCGACATACGCCTTTTGAATGTATACTCAGAAACAAAACCAAAAAAGAATGCACTGTTTAGTGATGTCTCCTCCCCACAGCTCTATTCTTATTCCTTAATGATTCCACTTTAGCAAAAGATGGACTGAGAGCTAGCTAATTCTTCACCAGAAATTTTTATAGAAAGTCAATGTTTGTAAGGGAAATAAAGTATTGATATCTCCTACAGGCTCTCCACAAAGCCACAGACCATCTAACCTCTAACCAGGAAGCTGTGAGAGAAAGAAACATTTTCTGTCAGTTTTTATTTCTCTCAGATCCATTATTCCAACCCAAAGGCATAGGAACAGTCCCTCCCCAGCAGCAAATGAAGGCAACTGACAACTTTCACTCAGTGCTCAAATACTGGCATCAGAATATAGGCTCAGACAGAATAAAAAAAATTTCTTAGTTGTCAGCATCTATTATATGGTGCTAACACTTTGGAAAACTATACTGCATTCTCCTTTGTACAGTCCTGCACTCCCAATATAACTAGATAAAAGAACATATGATTACATCTTGAAATTGTGTTTTCGCTAAAGAGTAAGTGTAGTGCCACTTCTCTTGCAGATGAGTCACAGTTTCACTATTACAAAAATCGAGGTTACACTGTATTAATAGAAAGTTTAGGTATTAATTAAATATGGTATATCAGAGAAGTGACTGCCCAGTTGGGTATGTCATATTAGGCTGACACACTATCACTGGTATCAGCAAACTGGAGATATTCAGGACTTACAATGGTGAAATGGGATCTGTGATTAGCACTTTACTGTCACACGCACTTACAAGTCCTACTGAAGCTAAGCTGGCTAATAATACATCCAGGAAGGTCAGCTTAACTAATTTGCCTTTCTGCTGCTTTCAAGAGACAGTAACTAAATTCTACTGCTATGACTTACTCATTTTCCCATTTCTCTCAAGAGAAAGTAATGACTAAAACATGCCATGAAAATTTACATGAATCTAAGACACTCCATATTAGCATTGAGGAAAACGTTTAAAAGAGGCAGCTACTCGGCTCTCAGTTTGCCTTTTTTTTTTGGCAGCATAGATAGTATTTAAATAGAATTTTCAGAGCTATATGTCAATTTTTATTTTTTCACTACCTCATATCTACATATGACTAACCAGGAGAAAATCAAGTACAACACTGACAGGTGGAGAAGGACACAGGATCAGAAACAATGGAGACATTCCAAATCTTCCTGATACCATGCTCTATGGTTTGTTTCAGTATTTTCTGTCACTTGATGGTAGCACACAGCTGCAGCACAGTACCTACCCATACTTAACAGCCAAACTTTCTATTTTACACTTTATACGAAGTACAAATTTCAGCTTGCCTACAACTGTATTACTTAAAGATAGATGTCTAGTGTTCTCTAGAATCTCTTCTAGAGTTTCTTCTAGAGAAGGTGGCGCCAGAAGGTAATTTGTAACCTTACCAGAAACTTGGTGGGAGAAGGCAATTTGTTTTACTACTGGGGGAATATCCTACTCCATTAACTAAAGAGGCAGCTTAGGAAACTAGCTTTGGCTCGAGGCCAACTTACTAATTTTGCAGCTTGCTAATTTGAGCTGCAGAGAGTCTAACTCCAGGTACCCCTGTTTAAATGTCTAAATGTGAAATTTCTCAGTCTTTCACAGCAGTGCACATTAATAACACTTTGCAGTGTGCAAAGAGAAGCATGAGAACATCAGCTGGCTACAAGAATCTGCAACATTTCCCCCAGAGCTCTGCTGGCAGTATAACTAAATCATAACCTAAATATATAAACCATAACCTAAATTACTAGCTTTTGTAAATTCTACCCACTGTATCTTGAAGGTCCTTGCCTGCTCAGTAAGACAAAAGATGAATGTAAGAGCTGTGAAGCAGCTGAGGCGAAAGGGCCCATCAGGAACCGATTAATACATATATTTAGGATGTGAGTAGAATTACATAAGACAATTAGTTCAGAAAGATCACCCTCAGTCCACAGGAGAACCAAAGGAGGAATAGTTTCTCTCGCAATATCTGACAACAGTATCAGTTGAAAACAAGAGAATTTGGATGGAAAAGACTTTAATCTTCCTTAACCTGCTCAAGGTTCACAGATTTTTGCAGAGCCTAGCTTCAGAATTGGATAATTACTCATACTGGTGCAGTAATACAGCAACATATTATCAGACAAAAACACTTGCGAAACAGATAACACTGCCTGAAAATTTATAAATAAATAAAATCAAGATGAGAGTTAAAAATCAAATTTTAAGCACCAAAAGTCAAAGACTGAATATTCTAGTTGAGTTTTGTCTTTCATACTTCTTCAAAGCAATGAGAGAATGGTTTTATCTTATACTTTTCAGAAAAATGAGTCTAACAGTAAATAGAAGCAAACTAGAAAATTCTGTGAGACACGAATATAGAATTTTTCTTTGCTTTTCTTTTTCATTAAAGTATTTGAATAGAACTATACACTTACCACTGACATGCAAATTTCTCACTGTCTATTTCTACTATTCCTGGTGGTGGAGCAACATGTGGTGCTGTCCTAGAGGCTGTAGAGAATGTGGGGAAGAAAAAAACAAACTTGATGAAATGTTTTTTTATTCTTGAATGAAGCACTTCATGACTTCCACTAGTACAGTTTCTCCTGTGTCTGTCAGCAAGGATATATCCAGCTAAGGCAAGTCACAAAGGCACCCTAAGCAGACTACAGATCTGCACCACAATCTACCGAAGTGAAGCCAGGCGCACCAGTGCCACAGTCACTGAAGACTATCAAGAGGTGTGCACCTCGCGAACAACTGCTTTCAGATTCATGACCACGATCTCAGTACTTCTAGAGGACTGAGCATGATTTTAAAGTGGGACAGTACTCCACGAAAACAGGTACAAATACACAGCAATTATTTTTCCAGTTCCTAAGTGGATGTAAATACAATGCAAAAGGATGTTGTTGCAATGTTACATCAGTTCCTCCTACTCACTCTTGTTCACCCCCTTAGTTACACTCTTTTCCAATCACTTTTGCTGTGGTATCTGCATCTGTTCTGGAAACTGCACTTAGGCATGCAAGCCAGTGTCTGTTGCAATGGTTCTTTCTCACTATCTTCCTAACAACAGTCACGATTTCGTTCACATAACAAGAAGCCACTAGCAGCTTCAACAGAGGCATGATTCAAAGTGCCTATCTCATCTCTGCAATTCTATCAAATACTGGATGTTACTGCCCAATAATAGGGTAAAACACAATATAAAATGAACCTTCAATTCTTTGCAAATTGTGGGAACAATCTAGAATGGATACTTTTTCTTTCCACTTAGTAAGTTAAAATAAGGAGTGTACATAACTTTCAGAAATTTCCAGATTAGCAACTGAAAAATATAAAGATTCTTTCAAAGCTTGTTTCACAACAGCTTTGGCTGACATAGGTTTATATTTGCTTTGTGAACAAATGTTTGAAAAAGATACCATATGTTATGCATAATGCTACATTTACTTATGTAAATTAATCCAAAATCTAGAGAAGACAAAAATTATACATGCTGTACAGGAAATTTTGTAGAAGAATATGTTCTCTTGCTGTGATACTAACCTGGGACACCTGTTGCATGGGCCTGTGAAGAACCATGATCCATTACCTGTGGTCTAACATCAAGTATTCCTTGCTGGCTAACACACTGATGTTCAATGAGTTTTACAGCAGTAAGTGCATCAGGTCCAAACATCTGGATGTCCATAGAAACCAGACATACTAATGTATCTGAAGTATTAAATGTAAAACCAACAGTAATATTAGAACAAGATGAATGCTGTTGAGACATACCAATTTGCTTTAAAACTGCCATGTGTTGAAAGAAAACAAGTCCCTGCACGCTTCTGTAGTTTTTTTTTTTAACACACTTTATGGCATAAAAAAAATACTCCAGAATTTTTAGCTTCCCTAGTTTTAGCACCATCAACTTCTTGAGGACACAAAAAATAAATTTAATAAATTCCATCCCCAAGCTGCACACAGACACATGCAAGCCACATTTTTAACTACTGAACATGACATTCTTAAGTCTTCCTTCCTATATAAGGGAGAGTAACAATAGATTTTGCTTCTCCCTTACCTATGCTCTTCTCTACTTTAGCAATCTTTGAGCAAGCCACTTCTCCCATTTCTGTGAGCATGTATAGCACCTCAAGTGCTGAGATTACAAGCAGCACATCTGGTAGTGTGAGATGACATATGATCTCTTTATAGGATTCTTGATCCACATATTCACAAATTAGGACACCATTATCTTCAGCCTTACAAAGATTTGCCAAGATTTCCATGCCTGAAGAAAAAATACAAAATAGTTTTAAACAGCAGTAATTACAATTCTAATAAAACAACAAGAATAGCTAGAGATCTTACCTCTCATTTTTAAAAATCTATCCCTTGACATGAGGCATTTTGTAACTGTGTGAAACATTAGATGAGTAGTTTTGAAATCAACAGGATCCAAAAGAAGCTAATGAGAAAGAAAAAAAATTACTAACACTATCCATGTAGTGGTAATGGTCAAATCCTTAAATTGCATATCAAAATATAAGATTCCTGTTTAAATGCAGTACATATAAATTAAATTTGTGTTCATAAAAACAGAACCCTGTCAGCTTTTGATTGTTGCTAGCATTTTGAGCCCCCTCCTCCTTTTCTGCTCTGAAGCAGTAGTATAATTTACACTTTCCAGTGCTCAGAATAAGGAAAATAACTTTATTCTCAGGCAGTCAACAGTAAACACAATGTATTTTAATATCCAACAAAGGCCAAAACTTGAGTAAGAACAAATATTCCTTCCCAAGTGCTATCACAGTCATTCATTCTGTTTCTATCTAGTTCTGCTTCTCAATTAGAGCTCTCAGACATAAGTAACATTCTTTCTTATTTAAAAGCAGCTGGGCACATGGTAAATGAAAACACCATTTTTTTTTCAAAATTCAGCAATGGACCAATACTTCCAGTCTCATTCTCTGATAGTACCCATTTTACTTAAATTCATACGCTATATTTCAAAATATAAGGACTATCCGAACATATATAAAATACCTATAAAATCCATACAATTTATCTGCAAAATAACATGACATACTGAAATAGTGTATTTCATAACATTCAAACCTCTCTGAAAAGAAGAAGATGCCTCCCATGATTCTGGCAGTATATCCAGTGGTATATGACTAGCTTACACAAAGTACAGTACACAGAATAAAACTCTCTACAACCCTCTGAGACACACAAGTTGTATTTTCGTTTTGGTTCTTGTTTTCAAATTGCTATTTACAAATTCAGATACTAAGTTATTTCTTTTTGCATCCAGTGATAAAGGAAAAAAAATCATTTAATTAACACTGAAGTAACGCTTTTATCAAATTATATTGGAACTGTTCTGTTTCAAAGCACGTTACCTCTGCTGCAATATTTCCCAGCGTGTCCAGCCCCAACTGCCGTAGAGAAATAAAGTGACTGTGAGCAGAGAGTAGCAGGAACCGAAGACAAGTACGATTAGCTGCCAAAAGTTTAACATTTCCCTCTTCAAAAGAAAGATTTCGTAAAATCACTGCAATCTGGAGTACCCGCTGCCCTTCAATATCATTAATGCCCAATTTGCGAGGTGGATGAAATAAGGATTCCCAAATCCATTCTTCCGATGGAATATCTACAAAGTAAACAAATAAATTTTAGTCCTTCCTTTGTTGTATTTACCAACAGGTAAGTATTAAGATAATCAAGATGTCTCACCTTGAGATTTGCTTCTGTCAGAAATTAGATCACGAACTTCAATATCCTCAACAATATCCTTCCAAAACTGAAGAAAGAATTAAAAATACTTAATTTCTAGGGGATATTTCTTTAAATATTAATTATTTTTATGTGCATTACATTAAAATATTGAAATCATATTAAAGTAATTGTTCTTTAAAAATTTCCTAGTACCTTGATTCATCTGACAGTAATCAGAGGCAGTGATACACAATATGTTCAGTATTTTACAGTAAGAAACTCTTCCCTTCAAGCACCAGAAGTATGTGTTCATGATCAACCAACACTACCCACAGAAGTGCTTTGCTGAAGCACATACTGAAACTTTATGGACAGCTTTCCATAAACAATTAGAAATACAGCAATTTTAAGTAGGATAAAAGTACAGTTCATCCTCCTTTACCTCCTACAAACAGTGAACTCCTAAAGCAGAAGAAGGTGACTCCTCTCAATTTTAGTAGATATTAGACTCCTACTAGAAGTTTCTTTCTGGAAAGACTTTTTAAAGTGCTGCTGTATTGCACATCATCATAGAACAATGAAAAGAGAGAAACAACCACCACCATCATGAAAAATGCTTATAAATATAATCAAAGCAGAATGCCTCAGCAGACTGGAATTCAAATTACTTTAGAAATATATGGCCTGATCTGCAAATGGTTGTCTGTTGCCAGTCCTGCTGAAATTCAAGAATTAATCAAGGGATTAAGGTTTGCAAGCAAATAAAAATAGACATTGTGAGGTATAATAATATAAAAATATATAAAGATATGTGCATTCTAGTGTGCATATAAAAAAAAAAACCTTCCGTTGACTAATAAAAATTTGACCATCTTTTTTACTCACTAATGAAATACAGCTCCTCTTTTGGTTGTAACCACAGAATAAAACCACTAATAAATCTGGATAAAAAGGGAAGGAAGTACAACCAGCTGAACAGCAGGAGAAATTTTGCTATGCAAACGTAATTACTAAATTACAGCACTCAGACCAAGCTTGACACTACTATTTTCTTGAAAAATACAATACTACAGATTTTCTAAATTGGAAGGAAAAGAATTTTACTTTCCACTGCAGTGTTGCTAAATGGCGTCCAAGTACTGTTAAGTAAAGACTTGAACAGAAAGGATTATTACCTCGTTTTAGCAAAGACAAGAACAGCCTGAAAGAAGTCTACCTCCTTACTGTTTGTTACAAAAAGATTTTTTTAATTAATACTGAGGTTCTCACGAAGAGCCAGAAGACCAAGGTATGCAGAATGAACTTCATTTTAAGTGGTCTTTACTATTAGAGAAGGATATTATTTAAGGAAGAGGCTTCAGCTTTTTATTTTAAAAAGCACATAGAAATATTTGTCTGGAAACATACCAGTCAGTACTTTTCTTTAGGATGTCCCTTTTGGAAAACCAATGAACACAGTAAGCTTTCACATTTCACTGCCACTGCCAGTTAAAAGAAAAACCTCAAACGCTATTTTACAGATTAGTTTTTTAATCAGTTAAGGATTAAAAAAATAAATGAATATTGAACAGATATATTGGAAGTCTTCAACTTGAATCTCTTTGAAAAAGGCCAAAGTCAATCACAATACACTGTTAAAATTGCTGTCACACAACAGAACAGCATCATCACATTTTGCCAGTTTAAATCCGCCAATAATCCACATTTTGCCATTTAAGTGTATAGTTTAAAATTAAACATTAAAAACCTCTGGCAACATAAAGTCATAAAGAAGGAAATTTTTTTATCCAGAAAGCAAGCCACCCTGGACATGTTCTCAAAGGGGTGGAAAACGAGGATTAAATTCTTTCTGCCGATGAAGATGCTACAGACACTGCTAAAGATAAAGCCTCTAAATGCTATGGCTAAAGATGAAGACAGGAATACATTGTTGGAAAACTGTACATCTCACCTAAAACTTGCAGAATAAACAGATCCATGACAGTTGCTTGAACAACTGAGAAAGTCTCCCCTTCATAAAGAAGCAGTCTGTCAAACAATGCTAGTTGTCAACTCAGATGAGATTATCTTTTTCAGAACATAGCTCCTTTCTGTAAGTTAAAATGATATACACCAAGGCACCAAATAAAGTGTACTTAGACATAACCATTATTCTTCAAATTGCTTTATTATACAGTTGTGCTGCGAGCATAAGATGCTAACCTCTCCAAGCAGAGAATTTTTGCCTCAGGACTATCTACAGCATACAAACAAACCCTGTCACCTACACGAAGCACACCAGAACTGTGCGTCCCCCACAGCCTCAGTTCTTCTGAGTCCTAGAGATCTGGAAAGGCTCTTAAATCTCTAAGGAAGAGAATCTGTGGGATAGGACATGAATACACAGACAATAGGATTTCAAAAATAACAATTTAAGACAGTATTTTTTTTCCTCTCAACTGTTTATTTCTATATGCAGAAGCACTGTGAATGATAATGCTCAGCAAGAACACTGCTTTACCTGTCCCAGAGTTTTTTGCTTGCTCAAAACTGTAGGTTTGTATTCTCAAAGCCAGCATCTGTCACTGGTGTTTCAGCAACCACGAAATACCTACTGAGGCACCACACCAGGCTTCCTGTGAGCACTCTGCAGATTAAAATTTAGAACATCCTGCAAAAGCTCCAGCATTATCACCAAAGAACTGAGAAATATTATCCTACATCCTCCACTGAACAACCAGTAACTTAAACACCTTATTGGTAAGTAATGTGTTCAGAATTCCAAGCAGCTAAGAGACAAACTATTTTGTGTGGCATTTAATGCACCTATTTCAGAGATGGGCTGCTAACTATAAAGGGGGCAGGATTTCCGAGGACTTTAGCCATTGACAAGCATGCAACAATAAACGTACAGATAGAAGCCTGATATGCGTGTATTGCTGTACTGAGCTTCAGAATACTCAAAAGCCTTACCAGAGATGGCTGAGGTGAGTTCCCAGCCATGGACAGTGACACCTGTCTGCAATTATTATAACAACGTAGAACAGTTTTCCCTTTGATTCCAACAAGCTATCTTCTAGCAGGCATAATTACATATTGAGAGTTAAATAACTCCCTCAGAAAAGTTGCTGTTCTGTTCAGTCAATGACAAAACAGCTTGAAGCAATACTCTTGTGCACAGCACATACAGTCATGCAGGCAATTTTAAAAAGTGCAGTCGGCCTGGCCTATGACAATCAAAGTCTCAATCAAATTATCAGGCATAAAATTAGGTTGTCCAAACACTAAAAAAAATATAAAATAATAATTGAGAGATGCTATGACAAATAGATTTCAGCTGACACCTACACAGACAATAATGCAGAATTAAAAGTGAATATGAATTCTGCATCTTTCACTCAGACAATGGACATCAAGAAACCCAAAGCAGATTCCAGGATTTTCAGGAAGGTAAATCATACTTTCCATTCCCTAACAGGTTACAAATTCCCTTGCAACACAGTAGGAAAAACCACCAATAAAAAAAGAATTACACCTTGTTCTAAAAGTTATCCTCTGTGATTCTGGTGAAGTACAGTTTCTGTATCTCAGAAATATCCTCACACTACAATGATCTCCATCTTGTCATTCTGCACATTCTAAGGGTGTTCAGGTGTCTTAAGCTAAGAGTGAGTCTGCAGTCCCTATTCCTTTCAAGAGCTGGCCTTATTCACTTTCTTGTTTGCATTTCAGCAGACTGCTTTGATTGCTCTCAGCCCACTCAAAAATTGGTTTCTGCCTAAGTGGGAAAGATCCCCAAAAAGGATGGGGGTGGGCAGCAAATGCGGAAAACAGAACTAAATAACTTACATACAATGTTCTTGGCCTATGTGTTACATGGGAACAAGGCAAAACACGACAATTTATTCTTCTTTTTGCCCAAAGGGAAGGCAGAAGTGGAAAATGATTAGTTAAGTTAAGCTTTCTGGGCATTGTTTTGAAAAACACAAAGCACAAAGGCAAGAAAAAATCAGTTTAGCATCACAAGCAGTTATTTATTCCCTACTAGAAGGACAATCTGATACTACATATCAAAAAAAATAAACAGGATGAAAAAGTCAAGGTCTTTATCAATAGTTATTCCTACATATACATATTTATATCATGGTAACACATTGGTAATAGAAACATAAAGCTAAAACTTGGAAGCAACCAAATAATGCCTGACCACATGACATCCACATGCTAAGAGATGGTGGACAAAGGTAAAGAACTCGATTCACATTCACAATCTGATTACTGTCAGTAGCCAAATTCCTTTGGAAAACAGATGCAAAGCATTATACAGAATTCACTGGAAATCAGATCAACCAAATTACTGTCCATAAAAACAATGGACATTTGAGTTCACAAAACATACAATGTAGTAACAGTATGACTACTTATTGTCCAAGAAAAATACAAGAGCAACTGGAGTCAAGTCAGCTTGACAGATCACTGTGAGAGACAAGAAGAGTAATGTTTGCAAAGTATTTCAGGTATTTAAGTGCATAAGGATCTCTCAACACTATCCGAAAAAGATTCAGAGAATAAATGCACAGTAAAGTATTATTAAATTTATACAAAGGACAACAAAATACGAAATTCACAAAATAAAAAAGGAAACCAGAGAAGTGAAGCATTATGCAAACTAAGAAGGCAGAAAAGCTGCATAAATGTGGATTTTGGAACCCTACAGCTGGAGGAAGCCTCAAGAAGTCCAAGAATACGAAATCCAAATTCTTAAATTGAAGTAAACAGAAGCGAATAGTGCATGAAGAAATGTAATGCAATTATTCATACACTACACATCAGACAGTGGGCAGCTGCTGGAGACATGGAAGAAATACCTGGAAAAACAGCTAAATCTATCCAATTCTAAACATGCTATATAAAAAAAAAATCACTCTTGAAAGAGAACTACACTCACAAGTGAACCTTGGTAACACTTAAAAATGGGAAAGCTTCCAGAGTAGATGAGAGAACATCTGAGCAGGATGCCATCAGAGCTTGCGGATGGGACAACAAAACAAACAAGAGATACTGGCTAAATGCCAGTTGTTCTAATCCTTAAGTAAGGACATGCAGTCATTCCAAGTAACTAGAGATTTAAGCCTATTGATAGCACCAGGAAGAACGAAGAGGGAAGAACGCCACAAATTAGCATAGCTATCAGAGGTAATAGCAGGTTCAACTTCAACAATACTCAAATTCAGACACTTAATGGAACAAGTTCACTGACTAGTAAAAACATTTGATTCAGTTTAAAGGGAAGCTCTGTAAAAAGTGAGAAAATACGTAATGCTGCAGATAAGACTATTACAGAAAATATGTAATGCTGCAGGTAAGAATATTACAAATTTTTCTATCAGTTTTTTATAATGAAATAAGAATTGGGGGGGGGAGAAAGAAAGGTAACTGAAGTTTAGTATCAGAAGTTTTTCATCTTCACCTTCAACTGGAGCAGTAGTGATACTGGAGGACACAACTATATAGGTAAAGTCCTTTGCTCATGAATATGACACTACCAAATGTAAAGTTGAAAGACTCTAAGTCAAAATTAGAGAACAGTAGAATATAACATAAAAGAACTGGTGCTGAAACAATTTACAAATTCTTTACAGTAAAACTCAAGACTTGACTGAATACCAAACAACAAACAGTATTGCGTAGATATCTAAGGGCGGGAGAAATACAAACAGTGATGCTGGACCATTCCACGTGCAAAGATACAGAATGAAGAGAAAAACAGTGAAGAAAAACACATACCCATTTTTCCTTACTGAAAACTAATTTTAAAATTATAATATTATTAAGAGACTAAAAATAAAATCAAGCTTGTTTTAAGCAAACATTAAAAATTTCCACAAAACATTTTGGTATAAGTACCTAATTCTAAAATTACCCCCAGTATCAATTCAATTCCTAGTAGTTCACAATTCATGTGTTTAAGGAATTGCTTCTTCACCCTCCTTTCTATGTATCTCTAACATTTGTGTGTTCATGCCATTGCTATACTTCAGTTCGTAATTCTGCATTTTTTCCTCTCCCACTTAAAAATTCGTTTCCACTTTCCTACTTGCACAAATTTCTAATCTGCTGCAATTACAGAAGAGAAATGAACTGGAATTATAACTTTACAAAATCAAGAAACAAATAACTGGCAGTAAAATGAAAAAAAAAAATTTAAAATGATAATGTGAACAGTGAAAGGAGGGACACATATTCAACAACCGTTCTATTATCTTAAAGCTGTAAAAGCACATTAGAAAAAAAATAAACAAAACCAGATACATAATCTCTATGCTGACAACCAAATATCTCTCTCTTACGTCACAAAGTTCCCATAATACTTCCCCTGATTCCCACTTTGACACAGTCACAGCTGCAATACAAAATAAATTACTTCTAGTAGTAGAGTCAAACAAATGCTTTCAGTGAGATGCTCTGAAAAAATCTGCATTCTTGGCATATAAACACTTTTAGATCTGGTCTTAGTTTCCAACATGCTTTCAGAGTATTTCTGACATGCTTTCACCAGTATTTCACTACATGTGGTACTATACACATTGTAATGTCCAAAAAATAGATCTTGGAGAGCATCCAAGTTTCTTATTAGTAAACCTTACTGTAGTTACAGTGATTCTACTTAACACTTGGTTAAAAACATTTGTAAGAATCACCTACCCTTATCACAATTATTTAAGTTTATATAATTAATGAACATATAATAAATTAGAATTCTGTGTAATTTTAAATGTTTACAGATCTAAACATGGTGCTTGTTGCTGCTCTAGATCAGCAACAGCCTGTGACAGCTTAGGGTGAAGTCAACACAGAAGTACTAAGTGCTTTAACAAAAACCCAAACAAACAAACCAAAACACAGCCTACAGTAGTTTTGGATATATTTTTCAATGGAAAAAGGAAATGAAGATTATGAAGCATCAATTTTTACACTTAGGTTCAGCACATTTGGATCACATTTTCAAGTCCATATACCAAAAACATGAGAGTTTAGCTTTTTTGTTCTTAAGTTTACTTAAGAAATTTTGATTACGGAATCTATTCACTAGTATTTCAGCAACACTACTATGGTCCAGCTTGTTCCCAAACTGAGTTACATAAAAATAGAACAAAGCATACATGGAAAAATCTCCTAACAAATATTGCTCTGTAATACTGCTCAGATATTTCAGTATATGAAACAACTATGGAATTGAGTAGAAACCTAGCTTCCTAAGGCACTTAGCAGACTATCTCATTACATTTTTACTTAACAAAAAGCACAAACTATCAAAATATATTTTAATCTAGCTTTCTTCTATTTTAGCCACATAAATTATGACCTGTAATTTAATTTATGGCAATTGTGTATCATAGTAAATATGCTGAAATGTCAAATCTCTTTTAGTTATATTTCATGCTGTCATTCACTTCAAAATGTTCATCTAGAATATATAAGCATTTATACAAAGAAACATTAGTTTTATTTTTACCTCATTTCATTACTTGTACAGTAGCTCATGCCCTCTACTGGGAAGATAAAAAAGCCTTGTGCAAAAAGTTTAACTGAAACAAACCTGCAACATGGTTAACCTATTCAAATATTTCTCCTATGCTCCTTATGCTATGGTCTTAGTTTTCATAATCCAGAACGTTTCTTTATTGATCATGGCAGTTTAAAAAAAAAAAAAAAAAGGCATTGCTACCTCTTGTTAAATATGTTGCCAATTTTCTTTTCATCACACCTATTAGCTTTCTTATAAAAAGAAACATAAAAACCCTTATTCATTTGCCTACATCTGTTTTTTTCTTAATACATTTCTTCCTGCTTATCCAAGCATTTTAAGACAACTGTGATGTAGTGTCTTATTATATTTAAATCAAAGGAATAAAGTGGAGAGTAATTTTAAAGACATGTGCTAGTATATCTTAGGACTTTCAATCTTTTTAAAGAATTTGATACCCACCATGTGCAGTTCAAAATTATTTTAATAATTTTTAAATTACCTTAACAAAATCTCTATCAGTTTTCTCCTTCCATTCTTCTCCAAATACAGCAGAAAATGATCCTAAAGCTTTAAGCACAAAAAGCAGAATTTAGTAAAATAAAAAATGAACATTTTTTTACTTTTTTCTAATCCATAAACTAAATAAAGATTCAACAACACTATAGACTCTTCCAGTGTTTCCTTTTTATTCTAAAAAATACTGCATAAACCAACTGAAATTTCTCTTGTTATTTAATCAACAGCTACTGCAGTTTTACAGCTTAAATTGAGAGTAAGGAGTTCATAAGTAATGGACTTGTTTATGAACCCTTTTTAAAAAAACACATGGGAAACTTTTCCAGATCTTTTTTCCAGGAGTCAAGATGACTGCTCTATTTTCACCCTGACATCAACAACTGCTTTCCATGTGCACTGTGTAAGCACAAACACTACTGTAGTAATTAAACAAATTCCCACTTGTTTTCTAAAAAATCTTAACAGCAGTAAGATTTTGACAGCACTCAATTGAAAGTCAATATTTAACTAGGATGAGTAATGGATGTTCTCGACTGTTTGATGGAGCCACTGCCACAACTTTTCTAATCATCACTCCTTGAAAGCAGCAAAGACTCAGTCAATGTGACTCAGATGCTGAGTCAATCCAAAAAAAACCTCTTGTCTTGCCATAATTCTGTAATGAACTAATGACATGTTTAAGTTTCACTTTTTGAGTCATAATATTTTATTGTTTTGAAAAAAAAAGGCTACAAATCTCAATTCCAAGACCACCATCTTATAATTTATAGAATCCAAACCAAGGTTTATGCAGCTCTCAAACTGAACATACTATATACCCCCAAGCCCCTGGGGCTGCCCCATCACCTGCAATCCAACTGTTACCTCAAGGGGAGGAGGGGAGGAAGCTGATGAAATATTTTACCTAGAAGCACTACATTTTAAATAATAATGCTAAAACTTCAATTATAGACAAGAAAAAACTAAAACTTGTTTTAAATTAATAAGCTATTGTTCACTGACACCTGGAATTATTGTGAGAGTATTTTCAAACTACCTGAATCTACTAATTAGAGATTTCATTTAATCATCAAATGTCACATTATTTATAATATAAAAGCATGTAAGTATTTCAAATCAAAGCTTCATGCTTTCTTTCCCCCATGTGTCCCAATTAGTCCTTCTAATGCTGCAAGGACACTTCTCTGGATTTATCTATAACCAGGTAAGGTAAAAATGAAGTTTTCCCCAGGGAATGGAAGAAGTGAACCCACCACATGCTCATCACTCCTCTCAGCTTTACCTCAAATATTTTTCAATATAAGAAACACTAATACAGACAAGCTCTAGAATAAAAATGAAAAGAATAGGGGAGTGATGGTAAATCCGAAAATCTAGAAAGCAAGCATTCTGGAATCACTGACATGCAGGACTAAGTTTCCCTTTAGCTTCCTTTCAAATGTTTTCCTTCAACAATTCGTGTGACTGGACAAGGTGCAAACACCAAATGACCACAATCTAACAGTATCAGAAGGGCACGTGTACAATCTGGAAGAGCAGAGAGAAGCTGAAGGACACTAATGCAATATTGGGGACAACTGATGCCACAAATCATTATGCAAAACCACTAACGATTGAAAAAACCCAAACAAACAGTACACAGTGGTTAGCACTGGTTCTTCCCCAGAACTTTAAAACAGAATCTTTGACATACCATATGATGTTTATGCTTACACATGCAAAGTAGATTGATACTCAAACAGATATGATAATCAATACTATCAGACTTAATTATGCTTAGCTGAAAAGGTTCATTTGAGCAATTTCTTATTGTGGCAATTTCTGAAATTCAATATAAAAAAAACCCCAGCCCATCAAACCAAACCAACCAACCAACCAACCATGACCCCCCAAAAAGCACATAAAACCTATAAACACTTCCTCAGCACCTCAAGATGAGAGCTATGCTGTTATGATTTTACGATAGTTTAGGTTAACTTATTTTTTGTCTGCCCCCTCTCCTGACAGAAAGACAAACAAACAATTAACAAGGAATAATTTGGCATGGAGGCCACACTGAAAAAAATGAGAAGAATTTATTTCACATACTTCAGTATTTTGATGGAATAGACTCTTAGAAATTTTACGTGCTAGCACATTCATTAATTCTGAAAATCAGATTAGAGATTTTTATCTCATGTTTTTTATATTCTGAATTTTACTGTAGTTGAATGTGTAGTGAAGTATCAGGATAAAAATTTTAGCAAGTCATTGTTTTCAGACTTTTCAATTTTAAATTTGCAGATTTTTAAACTTGCAACTGTTATTAGAAAAGAATTATGAAGTCAGCATGGTCCTACGAATTCAGAAGGAAGTAGTAATACACTACAAACAGATGGAAATCCAATGCTATTAATTCAGCATCCTGAACAGTTAAACCTATCAACAAAAAGCTAATTCTTACATTTCACTAAACTGTTAAATAATTCTTTTAAATTACCAAACTTAAAAGGTATTTGTAATGCCTGATAAAACCTGTAATTGTGGAGAAGGTAAAAAGAAAAAGTAGATATAAGTATATTACAGTGAAATAAGCTATTAACATTTTAATTATCAAGGGTTGTGAAAGATGACTCTCTCTGTTGCAAAAATGTTGTTACATACTTACTGTCATCAAACACCCCAGCATTTGCAAGCAGTAAAGTGATGATTTTAGGGTCCTTTTCAAGCTGCATAACATGCTTGCTTTCATTTGAAAGAAGAGTACACACATTAATTGCAAAGTCCACTTCATTTGGGAGTCCAGATAACAGTGAAAGCACCAATTTATTATAGTCATTTGGTGAGTTTAAGTCCATAGACAGCCCGTAGCTTTGACGAAGATAATCTAAATAAGAAAAAAACCCAAGCAAATAACATTTTCACAGCTAAACGAATTACATTGAGATGATACATTAAGCAATACTACTATGAATAAAACTTTTTTAGAAGTTTATAAATTAAGTATTGTGGTTTTTAACAAGTTTTTACAGTATTCAATGTACAATTTTTTCCATTAGTCTTAGGCCAAAATGTTGACACACACTCTACTTTGTTGTGTACCTTTCTAGTTATATATTAATTCCATCATCATTTCCAGAACGCAATACTGCAGCATGTTCTCCCAACGAAAAGCTCTGAAAACACAGGCTTTAATTAAAGCAGAATAGAACTCTAATACAATTTGGAGTCAATTTGTATGCAAAAAATTGCACATCCATTCCACAGAGCCCACCAGCTTCTGATTTAGAGCTTAACTAATTGTTAGCTCAGTTCAAGTATTCAACTCTGTAAAGACATGACAGACTGACAGAAACACACTGTGCAAATTTTCAAGGTAAATTTTTTGTAAGACAAGTAACTATGCAGCCCTGCTAATTAAAAAGGAGAACATTTGTAAAGAATAATAGCTTATGGATTTTCATATTTATTTTGTTGTGGTTAACAGTGGAAAGGTTTTTAAGTCTATTAAATTAATCATTTGAGCGTCCTACAGATTTGACAGTTTTAATAATATTCTAAATTTATCTATACTCTACTTCTGTAGCTTGTTGAAATATATATATACACACACGGACATATACATATATATCTACATATGTATCTATGCACACACACATTAAAGAAACAGCACTTTTACCATCAAATATTTACCTGACACACTGTGTTGCTGGTAGTTATAAGAAGTTGGAATTGCACCAATAGGAAGT
Organism: Corapipo altera; assembly: GCF_003945725.1. Taxonomy (NCBI): domain Eukaryota; kingdom Metazoa; phylum Chordata; class Aves; order Passeriformes; family Pipridae; genus Corapipo; species Corapipo altera. The sequence continues at coordinate 37,089,976 of NW_020884873.1, forward strand.
TGTGGCTTTGGATTGCCTGGTTGTACCTCATCATCCTCCTCCCCAAAATGATGGACTTTTTCATACTTTTCTAGATATCTGGAATAAAATTATAAAAAAAAAAGTGTTTGGTATATATACAGTATGAGTAAATCCTTCACCCCAAGAGCTGAACTGCCAAAGGAAACCAACTGTAGAAACAGGGAATTTACTGGAAAAAATAGTCAAAGTGGTAAAAAACAGAATCTGAGTCAGACTGACAACACGTGACACAGAAAATGTAGATATGTGGAAATATTGATTTAGATATTAAATTTCTTCACATTTTTCCATGGCACCTAGATAAATTGCAACCTATTGAGCCTGCTTGTGACTAAGTCCATTTTTCCCAAAATCAGCTTCAGCTTTTGCTACCCAAGATAACTCTGCAGATGAAAGAATCATAAAATCTACTCTGTATAGGTTTAGCAAAACATATACTGGGGTCAAGTCCAGAAAAATATTTATTTCTTTTTACCTTGCCTAAGGAGAAACAGTATAGCAAGTCCTAACAATTACACAAGAGTAACAGAATTCAGCAATACCAAGGGCAGCAATTCAAGATCAGAAGCTGTGAGTCATGGTTGTAGCTAATAACTACTGGAAATCCCTCTGAATCCCTTAGGGAAAAAAATGCTGATATACTGTACAAAGAATGGACTGCAAGCACAGAAGTTATGTACAGCAAATGTAAACAGTCAACCAGTTTGGTAAATTAAATATCTCAGTGAACAGTTATTTTGGCATTAAAAACTATAACTTTCAGAACTTTGTACCATAAAGTCAATTTAAAAGGCTCACTGTAGCCTTAATTTCGCACTGATTCGTAGTTGCAAAACCGTTCATGAAATTAAGTCAAGATCAGAGCTGCCTAAACTTACAAAGTTTAACTGTGCTGAAAAATGACAATACCAAGTCAATGAAATAAAAATAATTTATAATCACGTACTAGTTTAAAACATTTATCTTTCTCTTTGTATATGCTAAAAATATTTAACATATGAGGAGAAAACAAGCTTTTGGCATAATTTTTGTCTGTAGACACTGACGTCATTAACTCATGGTGAATCAGAAAGATTTTAAGAAAACAGTATTTCCACTGACCTCTGAGGAATATTCCACATGCATTAAATCAGTAATTATTTCATGAAATGAGACATCAACGACATAACCATACCTTTAAAATGTTAGCAAATACAACTGATTCATGTCTGACTAAGGTTTAGGATATTCAAAGGACTCCCTATGTTATTGTTATGTGAACCACTGCCATAGTGCCCTTCTTATTACGTAAACTCTTGAGTGAGTTAAGTAGTCAGCAAAAATCTTCTCTGCATAATCATTTGCTTCTAGGGATTTTAAAAAATACATTTAAATATGGTTGGGTTTTATTTTTAAACTGAAAAATCTCATTTACATGAGTCAGGTTGCAATTTAAAATCTGCCGAAAAAGTAAAACCCTGTAAAATTGTTTTTAACTTATTTAAAGTCATAGCTCAAGCCTGTCCTAAAATCTAACCCCTAATTTTGATCTTCCACTACATTTCCTTATCCTTTTAGCCTACTTCTTTCCTCTAGCTTACATCTTATATCCAAAAATTAAAAGCAAATACAATCTGTAGCTTCTATACAGCAAAAGGTGATTCTCAGCATATAATCAAAGGCACTACTCCAAGGGGGAAAATTAAAAATAAAATGACACACCTCCCTGCTAATGAAATATTTTTTGTTGCATTCTAAAGGTCATTTAGAGAGTGTGGCTTAAGTATTTATGTAACTGTTTTATTAATTTATTTCCTCTTCCATTTTTTTCAGAGAAGTACCACCATAGATTTATTGTACCTTATTATTTGCTTTCAGCTATTCAAGCTCTACTTAGAAGAAAAAAAAATAATTTCCTTCCAATATCAATTAACTGTTAAGCATTCCATAAATGAACATTACATCACTGGATATGGTAATCACATACACACACAAAAAGATTAGATGTGACGAATTCCATTTTCCATATTAACATTTATTTGAGAACTTAACATTTCAGAATAACTTACAAAAAACCCACAACAAAATAAGTAAGGGTTTTTAATACAAATCTGTGTGTGTTATACATACACACTCTGGAGAGCATATCAGAGCTCAATTCAGAACCATGCTCAAACTCTGCATGGGAGATTAATATTAAATATAGTAAGGGATTAAGCAATTTAAAAGTAGCGAAGAGAGAAATACACACACTGTGGAATATAATTCATAAAAATATTTTTAAAAGTATGAAACTATAGTAGCATAGTCAAACATTCAAGTCTACATTTAAAACATGAATGCCTGGTAAATAATTTACTATGCAATCTTATGTGTCCCATGACTCCATTCTAAAGTGTATCTGTACTGGTTTCTCAAAATAACTGTGCAGATACTTGAATACAGCTACACAAACAAGGTTTCCTGGACAAAACACTCATCTCTGATTGTGAAAGCTAGAAATCCATGGTTTTAAATCACTTAGAAAATATTTTATTCTTTCACTGACAGAAGCATTTATTTAAGGCTCATTGTTCTGAACTATGTACAGCAATATGTTGGCCAGTATCTCTCCCCTACTCTGATCCTTCTGAGTGCAGAAAATACTGTAGTGACTAGCAACTGAAAAAATATCAGTGGCTTATGTATTCTGCCAGGCTGAACTCCCACCTGTATGCATTTGTGATCACTATTTTAAGAAAATTTAACAGCAGCCTCTAAAATCTTGAAAGAGAACACATTTGTGCAGGATCCTGAACTATATGTGCAAGTAAGTAGTATGTACAGATGCAGTATGTAGGACCACAGTACTTCTGATTTACCCTGGTGCAAAATGAACTATGGGAACAATTAAAATACATTCAGTTAAACTCTGCTCGATGCAAAAGTCCCATCTTCTATCTGCTACCAGCATTTTTCTGTTGGCTTTCAAACAGTTCAATAAATTACTGGATCTGTCATCACAGTCATCATGGTTTACGTGAGTTTGTACTAACTGAGGTGACCAATGATGAAATGATGATTTCACAAAACTAGTCTAACTTCTAATACCAAGTGAAAAAAGAAACCCCAAGCCCTGAAACTATTCTTTCCTACACACGCACAAACACATTCTTCGTTTTGTACTCCTATGAGATCCCCAAAAGCTGCTGAAATTGAGGAAAAGACACATTAAGGAAAAGATAAGCCTTCAAAGTCCTAAACCAGATTAATCAAATCTGTAATCTAATTGATTTTAACAGTTTGTGTGTTTATGGCCAAGATCTAAAGGACTACCTCAGAGGCAGCCTGACCTTCCCTCCTTCTGACTGTCCAGTCACTCACACTTCAGAAAGCTCATTTCACAAACTAAGAGGATTCTACAACAGCTTTGCAGTGATTTTTCAAACTGAAATGGGGTCAGATGAATACTAGAGCTGATGCAGGGGAAAAGCAGGTGTACACAGCTGAGGATAGTGCATGTACTATTTCTACACTGCTGTAGCTCGTCTAATGGGACTTCAGAAGTGCCAGGGCTAGAGCTAATTTTCTCATACTGGTCTGATTCAAAGCTTAAGCAGCACAAAACACTCTCATTATTGAAAATAAGATTTCATAAAAACATTTAATAAGATGAAGTAAAAACGCCTATACAGAAACACATGATACTCAAAAACATAGGTTGCAAATTAATTCTGAACTTGTCCATTCTACCAAGACTGAGCAGCTATTTAAGTATTAAAATAAAAAAATAAAAGGCAATATACACCATAAAACAATCCATGCTGTTCCGTACTATAAAATGCAAATACTTAACCTTATGCTTTTTATTAAAGTCATGCCCAGCAGACCCAAACAATATGAATATCCTCTGTTAATACCTACTTTATTAAAATGTGTTAAAACAGTTCTGCCACACACAGAAAACCTGGAAGTTCAAAAATCTGTTTTCCTTTTTCTGCTCTGAAAAACATTTGCAAACTAAAACGGTGTTGACAATTGTCACACAGTACTCACTAATTTCTTATTAAGCATTTCATAGGAAATTAGGATTCAAGTTAACCTTTAGTGCTGATTTAATTTTTCCCTATGCCAAAACAAAGACTTCCCTAAACTCTGAGCTCTTTTTGTTGCTATTCAACTTATTGAGGTTCCACCTCTTCAAACAACAATCCTCTTTTCCTATCTCACCCCAAACTATCAACTTTGCTAAGGAAAAAAACCACAAACAAAACAAAACAAACTCTCAACAATCCCAAAGCATAATTTACAAATGCTAAACCCTGTCTTCTCCACCCCAAGAAAAACGCAACCCCAGAACAAAACCAAATGACAGAAATACCTTCCCCACCTCTAACACAACACTTTGTTACCTTTAAGATACTGCTACTAGAGACGGAGGACGTTTCACTATTTCTCAATCCACTGAGTTTAGCAGCACTGTAATACTGAATTTCAACCATAATACCCAAACCATAATAGACTCTTCAGTATGATTCCTTTATGCTACATAAGTACCAACTGTTTACAGATAGCTCTACAGACCTCAATCCTCCAAACCCTCCTTTCATTTCCTACAGAGAAAATGCATGGCCTGGAATTTTAGCGTAGAGAAGGAGCTTTGCAAATTAGCTTGTACAGGAGCTTTACTAGTTTTACTAAATTCTGATCTTACCAGTCTGGCAAACAGCTACTATGCAAACAGCAGAACAGTTCAGCATAAACACAGGTCTTGTTTTAAATATACAAGAAATTTAAAAACAACAAATAGGACTTTTCTATTACTGAAAAACAGTTATGCAAATGCTCATACATTATAATGAGTTACAAAAGGCTAATCTCATGTTTCAAAACAACTCAGATCTGTAGTTACAGGCTAGAAACATATACTTTGAACACAGAAAAAGGTTTTTAGGAATTCAAAATGCTTCCTTAATTTCGCAAAGTCACAGGTGGTATACATCAGTGACGCAGATCTCTGTCCTCTAATCTTCTCTTTTAATTTCAGTGCCAACTGAACAACTAAGTCCCAATAGAGAAAGATATGGCTAATCTGTACAAAAAAGAATTAAAGCAACTAACTAAAAGAGGAACCAGAATGAAATTACTAATGAAGCAAGCTGTGTACATGGGATATGGAAGTTTCGAAGACGTCTTTAAAAAAAGCCCACTTAAGTACTACGCTGAAGCCTTGGTGGAAGCGGAGTAATGAGGAAAACTGCCTTCTGTACACATGTAGAAAGGTGCTCCACACTGTTAGCATGTCATCCTGAATTGGTTATCCAGTGTACACATGATGCAAAATATTCAAGAAACCGAAATGAACGAAACTCAGTAGCAATTTACAGCCACTCCTGGCCTTTCAACTTGGATTAGGCCTCTGATCTGAGACACTTAACTTAAAATAAACAAAATAAATAAATAAATGGAACAATAAATAAATTAAAAAACTCACACACCCCCCAAACAGAAACACCACCACCACCACTCCCCAAAACTAACAAAACTCACACAGGTCTGGTGAATAGCTAGAATTAAATTATATGCAAAGTACTGCAAAATTGGAAAATACACAGGCAACCACAGAGACATGTGCAGGCTGGCTCTTTTTCAAGGGAAAGTTATTTCAATGCTTTCTGAAAATCTGGTTACTTTAAGGATCTCTCAATTTGGAAATCAAAAGATCATATACCTTTGAAAATCAAATTAACATATTACCCATTCTGTTCCTCTGACAGAACTTCAGTAAGTCACTTTGTTCCATTGAAGTCTGTGAGAAAATTCTATGAAGATTAATAATATTTTTGCCCATGAAAAATACTTACTTAAGTAGCAAGACAGTCAAGTTATTTCCAGGCTTATTTTCAGACATTTGGGAAAAAATGCTAATAAAATGAAGTCTACACTAGGTACATCTAGAGGCATGTAAAATTACTATCAACAGTAGCCCTGAATGGGCTTAGAGTATACCACAAACTGTTTTATGTAACAGTATAAAACATCTGGCTCATCTGGGTATTTTGGCTCCCTATATCAGGACACCATAAACTTAACAAATATGTACTAAGCCAGTGCCTGGCAAAACAGTGCAGACATCAACCATCACAGTCCAACTATCAGTTCCCTCATCTTTGTATCCAGGTGAAAAACAAGCAGGTGCCATTTCTACCACAGTTCTCCACCTCACCTTTCTTGAAACTGTCTTTCTGGTAGCATTACCAGTAGGGACTGACAACATGACCTTGCACCAGTTCTGTTAGCCTGAACACCTGCTACAATGGGAGACAGATACGCTCTTCCTGCTCATCCCTTGCATTCCCTCTCCCTCTTTGCAATCCTATTAACATTTTAGATAGTCATGAGACAAAATCCCTACTGTAATAAGGATTTCACACTATCGAATATTCCAGTTTGTGCCACCTTAAGTGAGAATCATTGCATATGGCCCCCTCTTTGCCCCTAATTCAACCTGACTCTTTCTCTGACCTCAAGGACTAAGGAACTCATGACAACTCAGGAACTTGTGATGCCAACTGAAAGCTGCAACCTTTTCAAAAGATAACATCTTTATCAGACAATCCATTACAGTCCTATATCTGAATCTATGCCTGGTACAGTCACTTGAAAATCTGATCCATTTATGAGGCGTAACAGCAGTCAGTATTTGAATCCCAGAGAAGGTTGTTTCTCAGCAGGGCCAAAGCACTCATACTTGACTCTGCTGTTGCTGCTGGTGCACACAGTGGAGACTGGTGCCACACTCTGCAATGAAACTCCTGCTTAGAACTTCACAAAGCTGCACCTGCAGCTTCCCTAAACAACGTCCAACTTCTTTACTCATCTCATAGATGTTCACTTATTAAAACCCTGTCCCAAGAGTTATCCTAAATAGTTTCTGGAAATGCCAATACAACAATCCACTCCAAGGCTCTGCTCAACCTTTTAGCATACACCAACAAACTGCCTCAAACTTGATTTCACAACTTGAGTGTTTTCCCAGTGTCATCGGCAATCTTTTCAGGGCTTTTTTTCCCCCTGGTCCTGAGGGCATCATGAATTCCAATACAACAGTTACATACAATTGTCAGAACTGATATTTGCAGCTGAATCCTTCAAAAACAATGTTTATGTTTTCCATATTCACCTTGTCTAACTCAGAAACTGCCTATCTCACATAAGGTTTCCAATGAAACACTCCACATGTGACTCTCAGCATTATTTGTTTGATTTCTGCTTTATTGTGACCACCTAATAGGACAGGCTGCCAAATCAAGACTCTTAATGCTGTACTTGGCCAGCGAGCCAGATCAGTACGAAGCTCCCACAAGTTGTGCTTTTCAAGCACCTGGTCGAGTGTTCCACGACGTGCACCCAGAGTACTGTCTTGCCAGCCTGAGCTGGCCTGCTTGGAATCAGCTCCCATGCAGGCCCATCAGACCACATACACCAGACCAGGGATTCCACCAGCCAGCCTCCACCCTGACAACATTCTGTCACACTTTAGGAAAACTCCGAGCAAACTCAGAAGGCCCCGTGCAGAGTAAACTCAGTCCAAGCCCTTTTACCATATCCACATACAAGCTACAATTGCACTCACTGGAATTTAAACGGGTTAACGTTTTGTAACACAGATTATGTGGGGCTACATGATAGATGGTCCAATTTGCAGTTTGCTTGAAATTCAGTAAAAAAATTCTTATCCTACCCAAAAAGCCTTTGCAAACAGGGGAAAATCAAATACATGCCTTCATTAAATTCTGAATCTTTGTCAAGGCAAGATATATTATTTATTTTCAGAAGAAGTCTAAAATTTATGAGTATCAGCAATCCTGCGAGTTTCACTTTGTTAGACATTACAAGAAGAAAGAGACGCAAAATCACTCTAAGGTCACTGACAATACTTTCTTAATATCTATAGGAACATCAGGAGGAAAGAAATGAAGATAATATTTTATGCTTTCATACTAATGATGCTCCAGTTTAGAAAGGAAATAACAAAAGACATATGCCAGCCAACTAAAGTGCTTATGCTGCAGCGCAACTTCAAAAGACTGAGGTGGCTGGGGTTGATATTGATGACATCAGCCTCTGAAGAAACTGCGCTACAAGGAACTCCAACAGATTCAGGATAAATAAACTGCTATATAGGCTTGTATTAATTTATTTTTTAAATTTCATTTAAACTGAATCCACTTGTGATCCACAGCTGTGGATTCACAGTTATATTACAGGACTAACTCCTCTACCGCATTCTCACTACTTGCCAAAACCAGCATCACCTCTTACTGCTTCAGTAGCTGTTTCATCAGACCAAACGGGCTTCACATCCACGAATATCTGACCTATACCAGTACTATTATTACATTATTACCAGTACTAATTCTCCAGAATGAATCTGGGAATTAACTTTGCAACAAAGGCAATTCCCAGATGCATTCCTCTTACTAATATAGTCATTCTACTGCCATTTAGGATGACATCAAGTCTCAAGTGTAACTGCAATCTGACTTCCTCTCTTCAAGCAAAACATCAGAACACTCCATATTTGCTACTTTCTCCATAACATTCTCACAAATTCTTGAAAAAACCCCGAAGTTACTCCGTATTAAGAAATAATCTGCAGTATCACCTAGATTTCCCTACAATGCCTGAACACAAGAGTATCTGAATGGCAAAGAAGCACTAATACAAATAGTACCACAAGTTAGGAAACCCTGTAGGCACGTGCAGGAAATCATAACTAAGCATTGTGTGGTTTGTCCATAGCAAGTCACAACAACATACTACCACCCACACCAGACATTTTATTTCAGACTGCCACCGAAACCCCAAATACCACCACCTTATGAAAGCCTCTACAACAATTTTAAGTATTTCTGTATCCACTGTAAAGCTGGTAGCAATACAAATGAATGTCTCTGCACAGTAAGACATATTGTGATACAGTAATAGTAATACTTTTAACTAACTACATCTTCTGACATAGCATTAGTTACACACGGTCTTGTAAAACAGTCTGCACAGAACACAAAAAGTTGCGTTCAGTGAACACTATTTAGGTGACCAAGACAGGTAAATACTAAAATAAAAATCATTTGTTTATGTGCATTCTTTCACAAACACAACCTAGGACTAGGTGACATTATGACAGTATTTATCTAGTAAGTGTATTTAACATGGAAATATTTTAAAATATGTATATATATATATATATAAAATACATATTTACTTCAAAAAAAACACAGAATGCAAAGATACCATTCCTACACAATGGTAATTTCAAGCATGTTTTAAAGCTGGGACTTCCATTAAAAAATAGTGGCTCACCACTTGTCAAATATCAAAGCTAAAAATCTATTAGTTACTCACAAGATTAGAAAAAAGCAAAAGCACACAAAACACATTATAGTCTTTGAACACCACAGATAAACAACCAGACGTATTTCCTGAGACAACCAACTACAAATACAAAGACATTTTAATGCAAATACACAGGTTCACATTTAATGTATACTGCATACAAAGTTGTGTAACTTTCAGAAAGGTAAACATGAGTAGCTGTTAAACTGGCTGACTATATAAAGCTGTGTAAGTAACCTACAAACATTTCATTAACTATATGAAGAAAACTACATGCGCATTATAAACAAGTATAGCTCCATTTGCCCATCACATCTCTTGTCTATTATTTAACTATTCTGAAATTTAAATCAGATAAAGATTTTTGCCCCCTTTTTTTGTGTGTTCAGGTAGCACAGAAGAAAGTGGAGAAAGAAACAACACTTGTTAGAGCATCACAACATTCCATCAGAGCACAGAGTGAAAAGCTGTTCTCATCGAAAATTTTTATGGCAATTCAGTCTTAGTTTTTTTCCCCAAACTCAGGATGCAAAGTGGCCTTCTAGTACATAAATTTAAGGAAGTGATTCCCTATTTTTTTTAGTTCACTGTTCCACTATCAAATGTAGATCAAGAGGGCTGATATTTTTTGCACACAAATGGTTGTCTTTTGAACTTTCAGAGACTTCATTACAGTTTTCAGAGAAACTTGACAGGGGGGTTTTGCATGCAAGAAGCAAATTCTTTAATTTTCTGCCTGCTAACCACTACACAAAAAAGTTGTTTACACAACAATAATGCCCTGAAAAGGATTTATCCCACCAATAACTCCCAGTTCTTTGAGTTTCTCTCAAACCATTATAAATAACACAGATCTCTACACTATCACAGACGGTAATAGTCACTTACCTTGCTTTGGCTGTGTAGAATAAATTTATCCTATAAAGTCATAATCTAGCAAATAGCAGAACATGTGAATGGCTGCACATCACATACAATTGCACACTTACTCAAAACACATTGCTAAACTGGAATCTGTTTCATCTGCAAAGACTTACGTACTTCTTTTCAACTGCAAATACTATCTTGTGTGTTTGTGAAATTTAGGAACATGACACATTTTTGAGACTGCAGTAGTAAGACAAAAATGCTCTTGGAACTTAAAACATTAAAAATTTGTAGCACCTCATATCTGTGTATTTCATAATAACTATGCCAACAGAAATGTTGCTTATGGATGTTATTCAAACAGTCTTAACACAAAACATGTCAGCTGTTTCTAGAATGAGACTTGAAAGTCCAGACTATACACAGTCAAAGTACTATCTTAATTATTGGAAAATGGCCCTTTCCCCTGGTCCATTTATTAATCCATACTCTTTGCTACATTCTGGGAGTACTGTGACAAGAAGGGCCCATAGGTTCACATAGCAAGACTGGTAACTAGAAGGGTATTATACAAGAGAACAGTAATTGTAGATTCAATTCTCATGAAAAGAGCAGCCTAGGAATGGCTTTTCTATATTTTGGCAATTGGTCTAGCCACCATGGTAAACATTTCCACAATACTTCTTTCAGTCTTCTTCAACAGTTCCTAGAAAAAACCCATAAAACACATAATAAAAAACCAGAATTTACTGATTTCTAATGCTTTTAGAAGTTTCTTAAATTTACAGAATCTGCAAGTCTTTATTAAAAATATATTGCCATGCCATTTTTTCACCTCATGTAACTATCTGTAATTTCATCATTACTTTCTGCGCAATTTTAACAACTGTGCTTTTCTGCCTTCATTTTAGGAATCAGTCTTTTCCTGTAATTAAATCTGTTTATAATCTGCTAGTCTGTATTCCACACTCTGACCACATAACTAAAGTAAATGTACTAGTTTAAACGTCCTTATTTATGCAGTAAATCAAACAAAAACATGAAAATTAATTAATTCTTGAACACTTTACCAGATGGATCAAATATTAATGAAAAAAGTAAGAATGGAATAAAAAAATCTGATTAAGAGAATCCTGCTGGGATTCTGCACACTAGGAACATTAATTCTTGAAGCTTTAAGTGGAGAGGGAAAAGCTGCCTTGGGAGCAAGTGCTTTCTTTATCTCGAAATGTTACCAGAAATCAGTTTGCAAGAAGGAATGTAATCTGATCTTCATAAAAAATACTCAAAAATATGTGTATGCTTTAAATAAACACAAACCTATGCAGACTGAAACTAAATAATAATGACTAATTTTACATTTTTTTCATCACCTAACAATATGCAGTTATACAGCTTAAAGCATCCCAGTGCATTCGGAGAATGTAGCTAAGTACAAATTTAGAGACGATGATAAAGACGTAACATATTGATTTAGCTGTCTAGAGTTGTAAAGGCTACACATCTAGACCAGTAAAATCAACAGAGCTGTAAGCATTCCTGTGCATGGAAATGAACTGCCTGTACCACTGAACTGTTAGAAAAGCACCCAAAACAACTTCTGTCCAGGCCAATTTGCATTCTTTCAGGTAATTTAAAGGCACCGTTCAGAAACTATCTTTTGTAAGAGGACCATTCCCAGAAGTAAATTTGGATATAGTTACCCTGTTTTGGGGCTAGGAATATGGACGTGACCCATGTTGTGTCAATTAGCCTCAGGCACACTTAATTCACTCATATAGATATAACCAGAGAAACACTGAATGCTACACAGATGGCCTCTGTCTTAACACTAATTCTGATAAACCATGAGGAAAAGCGGAACAACAGATGAAGTGTCACTCTGTCGAAAGGGATTTTAAAATTACCAGAGACATAATAATCAAGAAGTATCTTCTTTTTGCTTTTTATAACTGTAATGTAAAGCCATCAGAACATATACAAAGATAGAAGAAAGAGAACAAACAGGCATGATGAATACAGATAAAGCCCAAAGATCAGATTTCCTGTTGGGAAATACCCATCTCAGGCATTGAAGATAATCACTGCAAATTGCTTTAGAGGCAAAAGGAAGAGAATTTTTGAATATTAGAAGGAAAAAATAAACCAGCAACTCTACTTTTATCTAACAAATTACTCAGTGAGAATGCTGTTGTGAAATACATAATAAAACTATTCAAATTCTAAGCTTACATAGTATCTGACATATAGATACTAAAAATGTGTTGAGCATACCTGGAAGAGAAATTACATTCTTCTATAGAAAGGTCACAAAACCCAGCCCAGTATCAATAGTATTCAAGTATTAAGTATCATAAAACGTCTGGAGTGTATATAGTCCCTGCTTGTGGTCTGTGGTTTAGAGGAGATAAAACCTGATCCTCTACTGTGCACTGACCAGCCTTTTCAAATCCCGCATAAACCCAGTAAAGCTTATTGTATTGCCAGTTATTCTGAATGGAAAGAATTTGTGGGAAGACAAGTGCTCTGCAATTAACATTCTGTGTACCTCTTCAAGAGGCAAACAATAGGGACTTCTAAGACTGAAAAAAGTTCATTATGGAAAGCAACAAAGTCTCAACGTATCTGTATTAAGCAATCCATAAGAAAGTAAATAAACATTTTCCTAGATAATCATCCAGATGTTTTCTTTCTTACCTCAGGGCCTTCTATACCGTGCATAAGTTCTGAATAGTTCTAAAGGCTGTCA